>NC_057801.1:127635349-127641912 GCF_018294505.1 Triticum aestivum
GCCCGGAGTCGGTTCCTCTTTTTTTTTTAACATTACACACAGAAAAACAATTAAAAGAAATACTAAACGGACTCCAAAAATCCTGAAATGAATTTTCCCCGAATTCTAAAATCAAGCCGGACAAGATGAACATTTATTTGGGGGCCTAAATGCAATTTTGGAAAACATGCATTTTCCTAAATTCAAATAAAATAGCAATAAACTCCAAAATAAAATCTTATTTGATTTTATTATTAAATCCTCAAGATTTCTTTATTTTGGGAAAGTCATTTTATTCCCTCTCTCATATTTTCGTAATAGAAATAATTGAAGATAAAATAAATAAAATCAAATGATCCTATTTTCAAAATTTGAGAAAACTCAAATATGAAAATTACGAAATCCCCAACTCTCTCCCTGGGTCCTTGAATTGCATAGAATTTCGAGGATCGAAGCAAAATGCAATAAAATATGATATGCAATAATGATCTATGTATAACATTACAAATTGAAAATTTGGGATGTTACAAACCTACCCCCCTTAAGATGAATCTCGCCCTCGAGATTCGGGTTGGCTAGAAAATAGGTGAGGGTGGTCCTTTAGCAGATCTTCCTCTCGCTCCTAGGTGGCTTCATCCTCGGTGTGGTGGCTCCACTGAACTTTGCAAAACTTGATAACCTTGCTGCGGGTGACTCGGCTCGCGTATTCAAGAATCTTGACTGGTTTCTCCTCATAGGTCAAATCACTATCCAGCTGCGGGTGGCACTCTATCTCTCAGCGGTATATCGGCCATCTCTGCATGGAACTTCTTCAACTGGGAAACGTGGAACACATCATGAACTCCTGACAATCCTTCGGGCAATTCCAACTTGTAAGCAACTTCTCCCATACGCTCCAAAACTTGGTATGGTCCCACAAAACATGGCGCTAATTTTCCCTTAACTCCAAAGAGCTTAACTCCTCGAAGTGGAGATACATGAAGATAAACTATATCTCCGACTTCGTAAATAGTCTCCTTACGTTTAGAATCTGCATAGCTCTTCTGCCTGGACTGGGCTACCTTGAGCCTATCGCAAATCAATTTCACCTTCTGTTCAGACTCCTTAATCAAATCTGGTCCAAACAACTGGCGGTCTCCAACTTCCTTCAACCAAAACTCACACTTGCTGAACTTGGCATATAACTGATGTTCTCTGAGCTTCTCAAGTACCAAACACAAATGCTCCTTATGCTCCTCTCCATTCTTCGAGTAGACCAATATATCATCAATGAACACCACGACGAACTTATCCAGAAACTCCATAAACACTTTGTTCATCATGCTCATAAAATAGGTAGGTGCGTTAGTAAGACCAAATGACAAAACGGTATACTCATACAGCCCGTACCTGGTGGTAAAAGCTGTCTTGGGTATATCCTGCTCTCGAATCTTCAACTGGCGGTATCCTGATCGCAGATCGATCTTAGAAAATACTTTATCTCCTTGCAGTCGGTCAAACAAATCATCGATCATCGGTAGTGGGTACTTATTTTTGATTATCACCTCATTCAATCCTCGATAATCAACAACCATCCTCAATGATCCATCCTTCTTCTCCACTAGAAGCACTGGCGACCCCCAAGGTGAAGAACTTGGGCAAATATAGCCTTTATGCAATAACTCCTTGATCTGCTTCTTATTTTCTTCCAAATCTTTTGCAGGCATCCTGTATGGTCTCTTACATATCGGCCCTGTGCCTGGCAAAAGCTCAATCAAAAACTCAATGTCTCTATCCGGTGGCATGCCTGGGAACTCTTCTGGAAATACGTCAGGAAAATCCTTCACCACTGGTACTTCCTCCTGTACAGCTCCTGATAAGGAATTTGCTTGAGTCCTCTTCGGCAAATGCCGGGATACATACTTGATCCTCTTCCTTCTGGCGTGGTAAGCAAAATCGACTTACTAGTGCATTCAATGTTCCCTCCATACTTCGATAACCAATCCATGCCTAATATTACATCCAGTCCTTGCGATTCCAATACTATTAGGTCTGAGGGAAACACGTAGTTACCAATCCTTAATGGTAACGGATCATACCATAGACTAGCCATATACTCTGCTCCTGGCGAGGTTACTAACATGGGTGTCCTAAGGGCTTGGTTGGCAGGTTATACTTATTCACAAATCCCCTTGATATGTATGAATGCGATGCACCAATACCAAAAAGAACGATTGCAGTAAATGACTTAACCAAAAACTTACCTATTACTGCATCTGGCTGGGCTTCAACCTCCTCCACGCTAACGTGGTTCACCTGTCATTTGTTAAAAGGGTTGGGCTTCTTCCCATAACTTACATTGCCATTTCCATTCTTTGCTTCAGGGCATTCAGTGGCATAATGTCCGGTCTTCTGGCATTTGTAACAGGTGATGTGGCTCAGATCCCTCTTGGCTGGTGTTGATGGGTTGGTGCGGTTCTGTCTGTTACTTCCTCCACTCCCATTACCATTCTTGGGGCCACTATGGTTGTGCGAACTACCTCCTCCATGGGTATGCTGAAAATGTACTCCCGAGTTCGGGGTAAAACGAGGCTTCTGCTGACCTCCAGAATTGTAATTACCTTGTCCATACTTCCTCTTGCGACTACCAATCTGCTGCTGCTTCTCTTCAATCATAAGAGCTCTATCTACCAACTCCTGGTAGTTGTTGAAGGTTGCTACCATCAACTGCATGCTCAACTCATCATTCAGTCCTTCCAGAAACTTCTCCTGCTTAGTTGCATCCGTAGCAACATCATCTGGGGCATAACATGCTAGCTTACTAAAGTCATCCACATACTGGCCAACAGTACGTCCTCCCTGGCGTAAGTTGCGAAACTCACGCTTCTTCATGGCCATTGCTCCTGCTGAAACATGGGCAGTACGGAAAGCCTGCTGAAACTGATCCCATGTGACAGTGTCGATAGGATAAGTGGCTGTGAAATTCTCCCACCATGATGCTGCGGGTCCATCAAGCTGATGTGCGGCAAAGCGCACCTTCCCCGCATCTGTGCATCCTGCAGTGGTCAACTCCCTTCCCATCTTGCGGAGCCAAACATCTGCAACTATCGGCTCGGTGCTACTAGAGAACACCGACGGATTCAACCTCAAGAAACGAGCTAAGTGGTCAACAGGTGGTGGTGGTGGGTTGTTTTTGTTCCCCTGATTCTGATTCTGGACTAGTATCTGCATCAATGCATTCTACTGCTGGATCAACTAGGTGAGCTCCAGTGGGAAAGCAAATCCATTGTCACGTCTCGGAGGCATCTGAGGGTTTAGAAAAGATGAGAAAATAGAATAGAATGAGGTCTAGAGAGAAAAACACTACCCATATGCACATGAGACAAAAGCACAATATCACTTCAATCAATTCAAACAAGGGCATACAACGGTCTAACTATCATTACAAAAGTGCTCGGATTATACTATATACATGGGGGAATACTACTACTGTTATGGTGGTCGACTAGAAAAACTGCTCCGATGAAGATTCCATGATATCTGCTCCAGCTTCATCAACATAATCATCATCACTATTGTCTGGGTCCGAGTCAGTGTCGTCGATGATGATGTAGTTCTCCGGGCAAGTGCAATCATCGTTTTCTCCTCCAGTCGCGGGAAATCCCATGAATACTTTTAGCTTCTTCTTTAGATCATCATTCTTCTCTATGAGTGTCGTCATTTCCTCCTCATATCCATCACGCGTAGACTTGAGTTCTTCCTCTAGCTCCGTGATCTTGGTCAATGCCTTCTTCAGATCCATCGTGCCTGTGCACATCTGGTTCTCCTGGCGTCGTATGTGTTGGTTTAACTCCTGGATGAAATCTGCTATTGATCTGTCCTTCCTGGTGCTGATCATCTCCCATTGCTCATCTCGGCGCCCACAAATCTGGTAGTTAGTATCCTTGAGATCCTTTGGTAAACTTCTGCAATGCGTCCCATGGTGATGTGAGCTGCCATGCTCTTTCCTAGACACCAGGTTGGTGCATCAAAGGAAAACTCTATGGGCTCAGTGACTGGCATGAACGTTCTTCCTGGAACTTGAACTTGAATCATCCAGCACTGTTCTTCAGTTAAAGTGGCGATGTAGGTCCCGGTGAAGCTTGGTACTCCGATGTTCAGGTATCTAGTGACTTCCTTCAAGTGGCGTCCAAAGGGTGTATCTTCATCCGGTTGTGTGAACTTATTCCTTGCATCTGCCATCCTAAAAGAGTAGAAAAGATGAGGAGTCAGAAATGAGAAGAGAGAGTAGTGATCTAGGGTTTTAGCTTAGTGGTCGTGTCCTACAGTCAGCGTGTGCTCTGATAACATCTTGTAGCGACCAGACCTCAAACAGTCTGATCTCTGTGCATCAGTGTCATCCCTAGATTGGTAATGCTGACACGCACAGTACTTGAAGGATTTATAACAGAGTAGCAATCACACACTTATTACATCGAATGTCTCAAAGGAGAACTTATTACAATAAATATGGCTTAAGGCCATCTAATAACGATAACAGCGGAAGGCTTGGAAGATAAGCGAGTCCATCAACTCCAACGGCATCACTGAGTATAGAACCACGACCTAAAAGCACCTTACTCGTCGTCTGAAAAGTCTGCAACATGAACGTTGCAGCCGATACCATCTTGTAGCGACCAGACCTCAAACAGTCTGATCTTTGTGCATCAGTGTCATCCCTGGATCAGTAATGCTGACACGCACAATACTTGAAGGATTTATAATAGAGTAGAAATCACACACTTATTACATCGAATGTCTCAAAAGAGAACTTATTACAATAAATATGGCTTAAGGCCATCTAATAACGATAACAGCGGAAGGCTTGGAAGATAAGCCAGTCCATCAACTCCAACGGCATCACTGAGTATAGAACCACGACCTAAAAGCACGTTACTCGTCGTCTGAAAAGTCTGCAACATGAACGTTGCAGCCCGAAACGGGTCAGCACATGGAATATGCTAGCAATGTAACACATAGAGACTAATGAAAGAATAATGCTATACTACATGCATATATGGCCGGTGGAAAGCTCTATGGTTACAGTTTTGGATAAAGCCAATTTTTCCCTACTCCAACTCAATCCCAATTAAGCATCATCATTAAACCCAACAATATTAATTAAGTAACATGATGAGATTCACATGATAATCCAAGTACTAGATACTCAAACGTCCATAACTGGGGAGACGGCTAACCATGATTAGTTTATACACTCTGCAGAGGTTTGCGCACTTTTCCCCACAAGACTCAATCTCCTCCGCTTGATTTCTCGCACTACATGGTGTTTGAGAAATGGATGACCGAGACACAGTCTTTCAGAAGCATTAACTCTCTACTCCGGGTAGACCGTACCAACCTACATCCCCTACATCTTCTAGTCTACCTCTTCAAGAGCTCACGCAACTTAATCAACTATGCTAGAGCCCATAGTAGCTTGCGGCTGCACACAGAATTTTCTAGCATGAATAATTTCATGATCCCTTTGAGCCTGGGTGGCGGTCCATAGGAGAATCACACGGTACCCCGGGATTTCCAAAAAAACAGGCAACACTGGGTTCCCCGGGTGCCTCAATCCACCCAGATGTGAATTTGAGTTGCCACCTTAAGTAAACCATTAATTAAACAATCTCACATTTGTCATGGAAACACTCATCCAATCCACGTCTACTAGCATAGCTTAGCAATATAAGTAAACGTATAAATAACTCCCAAAGGTTTGATAATAAACAGGTAATAGGTTCTACCTCATCTACTTCCCAAAACCCACATATTATCAGATCCTAACCATGCAATTGTTTCAGGATTGATCTAATGCAACAAAACTGGGTAGTAAAGAGGTATGATCAAAGTGTTACTTGCCTTGCTAATGATCCATGAAACCTAGAGATTCGAAGTAGCAAGCAGCGCACTCCGGGTACTCTATCGCAAACAAACAAGCATACAATAAGCACTCATCTAATGCACAGGTAAAACTCAAATAAAAGATCTAACCAGAAAGTTCAACTTAAGAACTCCGGTTTGCAAAAAGAATCAAATCATACGAAGCAACGAAAGTCAAACGACGAAAGAAACAAGCTTCGTTTACTAATCTGGACCTAAGTCAAATTTTTACAGTAGCAAAAACTTGTTTGAGTTGGTTAACCGTAAAGAGGGTTTCGAGACGAAACTCCAGGCGCTTGAATCGCCTGATTCCGATAAACGAGCGAAAAGTTATACTAAAACGAAAATCGGATCAAAAATTGCCATGAGAAATAATCCCGGAAAATCCAAGAAAAAGAAAAATGGACGAACGAGCTAATGAATGAACGTTCGCTGTCTGCGAAAACAAACGAAAATCGTTCGTTAAAACGAACGAACGAACGGGCGTTCGCTAAACAACTAAACCAGGGGAAAAAATAAAACCAATCTAAAAAAATAAATCGGGTTCCTAAAAAAACCGACGGTTTTCTCTCGAAAACCGAGCGGCGACGGGGACTACCTCCGGCGGTCAACGGCGGCAGCGACATCGGCTCCGGCGGCGGCGGGTGGCTCCGGCGATGGCGGGTCAGGCGGCGGCGGCGGCG
>NC_057801.1:127642342-127680463 GCF_018294505.1 Triticum aestivum
CCGCTCTGGTACGGCCCGGAGTCGGTTCCTCTTTTTTTTTTAAAACATTACGCATAGAAAAACAATTAAAAGAAATACTAAACGGACTCTAAAAATCCCGAAATAAATTTCCCCCGACTTCGAAAATCAAGCCGGACCAGATCAACATTTATTTGGGGCCTATATGCAAATTTAAAAAATGCACATTTTTCCTAAATTCAAATAAAATAGTAATAAACTCCAAAATAAAATCTTATTTGATTTTATTATTAAATCCCCAAGATTTCTTTATTTTGGGAAAGTCATTTTATTCCCTCTCTCATATTTTCATAATAGAAATAATTGAAGATAAAATAAATAAAATCAAATGATCCTATTTTCAAAATTTGAGAAAACTCAAATATGAAAATAACGAAATCCCCAACTCGCTCCGTGGGTCCTTGAGTTGCGTAGAATTTCTAGGATCGAAGTAAAATGCAAGAAAATATGATATGCAATAATGATCTATGTATAACATTCCAAATTTAAAATTTGGGATGTTACATCTTTCTTGCCATGGGAGAAGTGCTTAGCTTTGGGTTCAATCTTGCGGTGTCCTTACCCAGTGGCAGCAGGGGTTGCAAGGCACGTATTATATTGTTGCCATCGAGGATAAAAAGATGGGGTTTATATCATATTGCTTGAGTTTATCCCTCTACATCATGTCATCTTGCTTAATGCGTTACTCTGTTCTTTATGAACTTAATACTCTAGATGCAAGCAGGAGTTGGTCGATGTGTGGAGTAATAGTAGTAGATGCAGGCAGGAGTCGGTCTACTTGTTGCGGACATGATGCCTATATACATGATCATGCCTAGATAATCTCATAACTATGCGCTTTTCTATCAATTGCTCGACAGTGACTTGTTCACCCACCGTAATACTTATGCTCTTGAGAGAAGCCTCTAGTGAAACCTATGGCCCCCGGGTCTATCTCTTATCATATTTGCTTCCAATCTACTTTTATTTGCATCTTTACTTTTTGCATCTATATTATAAAATACAAAAATATATTTATCTTATCATACTATCTCTATCAGATCTCACTTTTGCAAGTGGCCGTGAAGAGATTGACAACCCCTTTATTGCATTGCTTGCGAGTTCTTTGTTTATTTGTGTAGGTGCATGGGACTTTTGAGGGGCCTCCTATTGGATTGATACCTTGGTTCTCAAAAACCGAGGGAAATACTTACGCTACTATTGCTGCATCACCCTTTCCTCTTCAAGAAAAACCAACGCAAGCTCAATACGTAGCAAGAAGGATTTCTGGCACCGTTGCCGGGGAGGTCTTCGCTCAAGTCAAGACATACCAAGTACCCATCACAAACCCATCTCCCTCGCATTTACATTATTTGCCATTTGCCTCTCGTTTTCCTCTCCCCCACTTCACCCTTGACGTTTTATTCGCCCTCTCTTTCCCAATCTCCTCCTCTCTTTTTGCTTGCCTTTTTCTGTTTGCTTGTGTGTTGGATTACTTGTTGCCATGGCGCAAGATAATACCAAATTGTGTGATTTTCTCGAATACCAATAATAATGATTTCCTTAGTACTCCGATTGCTCCTCTTAATGATGTTGAGTCTTGTGAAATATACTGCTTTGCTGAATCTTGTGATGAAAGATCAATTCGCCGTCCTTCCTAGTGAAGATGCCGCTACTCATCTAAACAACTTTGTTGATTTGTGTGATATGCAAAAGAATAAAGATACGGATAACAATGTTGTTAAATTGAAGTTATTTCCGTTTTCACTTAGAGATCGTGCTAAAGTTTGGTTTTCGTCTGTACCTAAAAATAGTATTGATTCTTGGAACAAGTGCAAAGATGCTTTTATCTCTAATTATTTTCCTCCCGCTAAGATTATTACTCTTAGGAATGATATCATGAATTTTAAACAACTTGATCATGAGCATGTTGCCCAATCTTGGGAAAGAATGAAATTGATGCTTCGCAATTGCCCTACTCATGGTTTGAATTTATGGATGATCATACAAAATTTTCATGCCAGTTTGAACTTTGCTTCTAGAAATCTCTTAGATTCGACTGCAGGAGGCACGTTTAGGGAAATCACGTTAGGAGATGCTACAAAACTTCTTGATAATATTATGGCTAATTATTCTCAATGGCACACCGAAAGATCTTCTAGTAAAAAAGTGCATGCTATAGAAGAAATCAATGTTTTGAGTGGAAAGATGGATGAACTTATGAAATTATTTGCTACTAAAAATACTCCTCTTGATCCCAATGATATGCCTTTGTCTACTTTGATTGATAATAATAATGAATCTATGGATGTGAATTTTGTTTGCAGGAATAGTTTTGGAAACAATGCTTATAGAGGAAACTTTAATGCTAGACCGTTCCCCAGTAATTCCTCTAATAATTATGGAAATTCCTACAATAATTCTTATGGTAATTTTAATAAGATGCCCTCTGATTTTGAGAATAGTGTGAAAGAATTTATGATTTCTGAAAATAATTTTAATGCTTTGCTTGAAGAAAAATTGCTCAAAGTTGATGATTTGGCTAGGAACGTTGATAGACTTTCGCTTGATGTTGATTCTATTAAACTTAGATCTTGTTCTCCTAAGCATGATATCAATGAATCTCTCAAAGCAATGAGAATTGCCATTGATGAGTGCGAGGAAAGAACCGCTAGATTGCGTGCTAAGAAAGATAGCTTTGTAAAGGCGTGTTCTTCTAGTTTCCATGAAAATAATGATGAGGATCTTAAAGTTATTGATGCGTCTCCTATTAGATCTATGTTTTACAATATGAATCTTGATAATTATGGGACTGATGATGAGTCAACTTTACCTAGAAGGCGTCCCAAGAATTCGGAGTTTTTAGATCTTGATGCTAAATTTGGTAAAAGTGGGATTGGAGAGGTCACAACTTTAAATAGCATTGAACCACTATCTCGGATTTCAAGGAATTTGATTATGATATTTGTTCTTTAGAAGGTTGTATTTCCTTGTTGCAATCCGTTGTTAATTCTCCTCATGCTTATAGTCAAAATAAAGCTTTTACCAAACATATTGTTGATGCCTTGATGCAATCTTCTGATGAAAAACTTAATTTGGAAGTTTCTATACCTAGAAAACTTAATGATGAGTGGTAACCTACTATAAAGATTAGAATTAAAGATCATGAGTGTTTTGCTTTGTGTGATTTGGGTGCTAGTGTTTCCAAGATTCTGAAAACTTTATGTGATATTCTAGGTTTCCATGATCTTGATGATTGCTCTTTAAATTTGCACATTGTGGATTCCACCATTAAAAAGCCAATGGGAAGGATCAATGATGTTATCATTGTTGTAAATAGAAATTTGGTGCCCGTAGATTTTATCGTTCTTGATATAGATTGCAATCTTTCTTGCCCTATTATTCTTGGTAGACCTTTCCTTAGAACGATTGGCGCGATTATTGATATGAAGGAAGGGAATATTAAATTCCAATTTCCATTAAAGAAAGGCATGGAGCACTTTCCAAGAAAGAAAGGCAAATTACCTTATGAATCTATCATGCGGGCTACTTATGAATTTAGTGCTAAAGATGGCACACGTTAGATCTATCTTCGCTTTTATGCCTAGCTAGGGGCATTAAACGATAGCGCTAGTTGGGAGGCAACCCAATTTTCTTTATGTTTTTTGTTTTTCTTCCTGTTTAGTAATAAATCTTGCATCTACCTTCTGTTTAGATGTGTTTTTATCTTTTAATTAGTGTTTGTGCCAAGTAGAACCTATAGGATAACCTATGATGATAGTTGATTTGATTCTGCTGAAAAACAGAAACTTCACGCGCACGAATGTAGTTTTGTTAAATCACAAAAACATTATTCTGCGTTGATTCTTTTTGTTTCTGATCAATAAACAAATTTTCCAGGACTTTCTATTTTGGTAGGAGTTTTAGAGTTCGAGAAGTTTGCATTAGTTACAGATTTCTACAGACTGTTCCGTTTTTGATAGATTCTGTTTTTCGTGTGTTGTTTGCTTATTTTGATGCACCTATGGCTAGTAAATTATTTTATAAACCATAGATAAGTTGGAATACAGTAGGTTTAACACCAAAATAAATAAATAATGAGTTCATTACAGTACCTTATATGGCGGTTTTGTTTTCTTTCACTAAGGTAGTTTATAAGATTTCCTGTTGAGTTTTGTGTTGTGAAGTTTTCAAGTTTTGGGTAAAGCTTTTATGGACTATGGAATAAGGAGTGGCAAGAGCCTAAGCTTGGGGATGCCCAAGGAACCACAAGATATTCAAGGATAGCCAAAATCCTAAGCTTGGGGATGCCCCGGGAAGGCATCCCCTCTTTCGTCTTCGTTCATTGGTAACTTTACTTGGAGCTATATTTTTATTCACCACATGATATGTGTTTTGCTTGGAGCGTCGTGTATTATATTAGTCTTTGATTTTTAGTTTACCACAATCATCCTTGCTGTACACACATTTTTGTAGAAGCTTACTTGATTAGAATTTTCTTGAATACTCTATGTACTTCACTTATATCTTTTGAGCTTGATAGTTTTTGCTCTAGTGCTTCACTTATATCTTTTAGAGCACGGTGGTGACTTAATTTTGAAGAAATTACTAGTCTCTCATGCTTCACTTATATTATTTCGAGAGTGTTTTAGAACAGCGTGGTATTTTCTATGGTTATAAAATTGGTCCTAAAATGGTAGGCATCCAAGCTGGGTATAATTAAAACTATCATAGGAAGTGAATTGGAATCTATGATCAATTTGATACTTGATAATTGTTTTGAGATAGGGAGGTAGTGATATTAAAGTCATACTAGTTGGGTGATTATGAATTTAAAGAATGCTTGTGTTGAAGTTAGCAAGTTCCGTAGCATGCACGTATGGTTAATGCTGTGTAACAAATTTGAAACATGAAGTGTACCTGGCTTGTGCATCCTTATGAGTGGCGGTCAGGGACGAGCGATGGTCTTTTCCTACCAATCTATCCCCCTAGGAGCATGCGCATAGTACTTGATTTTTGATGACTTCTAAATTTTTGCAATAAGTATATGAGTTCTTTTGACTAATGTTGAGTTCATGGATTATACGCACTTTTACCTTTCCGCCATTGCTAGCCTCTTCGGTACCGTGCATTGCCCTTTCTCACCTTGAGAGTTGGTGCAAACTTCGCCGGTGCATCCAAACCCCGTGATACGATATGCTCTATCACACATAAATCTCCTTATATCTTCCTCAAAATAGCCACCATACCTACCAATTATGGCATTTCGATAGCCATTGCGAGATATATTGCCATGCAACTTTCCACCGTTCCGTTCATCATCATCATGACATACTTTACTTTTGTCATATTGCCATCGCATGATCATGTAGTTGCCATCGTATTTGTGGCAAAGCCACCATGCATTAATTTTCATACATGTCACTCTTGATTCATTGCACCATCCCGGTACACTGCCGGAGGCATTCATATAGAGTCATATCTTGTTCTAGTTTCGAGTTGTAATTCATATGTTGTAATCAATAGAAGTGTGATGATCATCATTATTAGAGCATTGCCCAAAGAAAAAAAGAGAAGGAAAAAAGAAAAGAAAAAAAGTTAAATAAATAAAATAAATAAAAGGGGCAATGTTACTATCTCTTTTTTCCACACTTGTGCTTCAAAGTAGCACCTTGTTCTTCATGTAATGAGTCTCATATATTGTACTTCAAAGTAGCACCATGTTTTTCATATAGTGAGTCTCATAAGTTGTCTTTTTCATACTAGTGGGAATTTTTCATTATAGAACTTGGCTTGTATATTCCTACGATGGGCTTCCTCAAATTGCCCTAGGTCTTCGTGAGCAAGCGAGTTGGATGCACACCCACTTAGTTTCTTTTGTTGAGCTTTCATACATTTATAGCTCTAGTGCATCCGTTGCATGGCAATCCCTACTCCTCATGTTGACATCAATTGATGGTCATCTCCATAGCCCGTTGCTTATCCTCGTCAATGTGAGACTTTCTCCTTTTTTGTCTTCTCCACACAATCCCCATCATCATCATATTCTATTCCACCCATAGTGTTATATCCATGGCTCACGCTCATGTATTGCGTGAAGGTTGAAAAAGTTTGAGATTATTTAAGTATGAGACAATTGCTTGGCTTATCATCGGGGGTATAGAAAATGGGAACATCTTTGTGTGATGAAAATTAAACATAGCCTAACTATATGATTTTGTAGGGATGAACTTTCTTTTGCCATGTTATTTTGAGAAGACATGATTACTTTGATTAGTATGCTTGAAGTGTTACTATTTCTCTTATTAATATGAACTTTTATTTTGAATCATTTGGGTCTGAACATTCATGCCACAATAAAGAAAATTACATTGAGAATTATGCTAGGTAGCATTCCACATCAAAAATTCTTTTTTCATCATTTACCTACTCGAGGACGAGCAGGAATTAAGCTTGGGGATACTTGATACGTCTCCAACGTATCTATAATTTTTGATTGTTCCATGCTATTATATTACCCCTTTTGGATGTTTATGGGCTTCATTTTACACATTTATATCATTTTTGGGACTAACCTACTAACCGGAGGCCTAGCCCGTATTGCTGTTGTTTTGCCTATTTCCGTATTTCGAAGAAAAGGAATATCAAAGGGAGTCCAAACGGAATGAAACCTTCGGGAGCGTGATTTTTGGAACGAACGTGATCCAGAGGACTTGGAGTGCAAGTCAAGAAGCAGCCAAGGCCTCCACGAGATTGGAGGGTGCCCCCCCTATAGGGCGCACCTCCTGTCTTGTGGGCCCCTCGGGCGTCCACCGACGTACTTCTTCCTCCTATATAAGCCTACGTACCCCGAAAACATCCAGGGAGCCAAAGGAACACAATTTCCACTGCCGTAACCTTCTGTATCCGCGAGATCCCATCTTGGAGCCTTCGCCAGCACTCTGCCGGAGGGGGAATCGACCATGGAGGGCTTCTACATCAACATCCTTGCCCCTCCAATGAGTTCTGAGTAGTTTACCACAGACCTGCGGGTCCATAGTTATTAGCTAGATGGCTTCTTCTCTCTTTTTGGATCTCAATACAATGTTCTCCCCCTCTCTTGTGGAGATCTATTCGATGTAAACTCTTTTTGTGGTGTGTTTGTCGAGATCCGATGAATTGTGGGTTTATGATCAAGTTTATCTATGAATAATATTTGAATCTTCTCTGAATTCTTTTATGTATGATGGAGTTATCTTTGCAAGTCTCTTCGAATTATCAGTTTGGTTTGGCCTACTAGATTGATCTTTCTTGCCATGGGAGAAGTGCTTAGCTTTGGGTTCAATCCTGAGGTGTCCTTACCCAGTGACAACAGGGGTTGCAAGGCACGTATTGCATTGTTGCCATCGAGGATAAAAAGATGGGGTTTATATCATATTGCCTGAGTTTATCCCTCTACATCATGTCATCTTGCTTAATGCGTTACTCTGTTCTTTATGAACTTAATACTCTAGATGCAGGCAGGAGTCGGTCGATGTGTGGAGTAATAGTAGTAGATGCAGGCAGGAGTTAGTCTACTTGTTGCGGACGTGATGCCTATATACATGATCATGCCTAGATAATCTCATAATTATTCGCTTTTCTATCAATTGATCGACAGTAATTTGTTCACCCACCGTAATACTTATGCTATCTTGAGAGAAGCCACTATTGAAACCTATGACCCCGGGTCTATCTCTTATCATATTTGCTTCCAATCAACTTTTATTTGCATCTTTACTTTTTGCATCTATATTATAAAATACCAAAAATATATTTATCTTATCATACTATCTCTATCATATCTCACTTTCGCAAGTGGCCGTGAAGGGATTGACAACCCCTTTATTGCGTTGGTTGCGAGTTCTTTGTTTGTTTGTGTAGGTGCGTGGGACTTTTGAGGAACCTCCTACTGGATTGATACCTTGGTTCTCAAAAACATAGGGAAATACTTACGTTACTATTGCTGCATCACCCTTTCCTCTTCAAGGAAAACCAACGCAAGCTCAAGACATAGCAAAGAGTTGCATCGTTATCACAGCCGCCGGGTTAAAACCAGGACCTTTCAAGAAGGTGATTTGGTGCTCCGGCTCATCCAGGATAAAACCGACATGCACAAGTTATCCCCACCATGGGAAGGGCCCTTTGTGGTCAGCAAAAATCTGAACAACGGGTCATACTACCTTATCGATGTCCAAGACCACAAGGACTCACGCACGTCGGAGGAGGAGACCTGCTGGCCGTGGAATATTGCTCATCTTTGGCCTTATTACACCTAAGCCACCGGCTCTTGTGATGTACATACTTTGTCAATGTATATATTATCATGAATATAATAAAGATGGCATCCCTGAGAAATCAGGGCGGCTGTCGTTTCATTTCTGAGAATATGAGTCTTTATTGTCACTTCATACGATCACTTGGGGGCTTCCTGCTCATTGAGCATAGCTATGGCTACCCTCTTGATCCAGCTTGTACGCCATGATTAAAACATACTTGGGGGCTTCCTGCCCATTGAGCATAGCTATGAATACCCTCCTGATCCGGCTTATATGCCTGGGATGAAATATTACTTGGGGACTTTTTGTTCATGAACAAAGCGTTGATGACCCTTGTAATAGGCTTGGACGCCTGGTGTATTCACCAAAAAATCCGGGTTATCCTGCTTTTGTAAGTCTGCCACTCCACCCAGGTAATCGTGGAATGACTCGCTGTCGGTGTCAAAACCGGCGGATCTTGGATAGGGGGTCCCGAACTGTGCATCTAAGGCTAATGGTAACAAGAGGCAGGGGACACGATGTTTACCCAGGTTCGGGCCCTCTCTATGGAGGTAATACCCTACTTCCTGCTTGATTGATCTTGATGATATGAGGATTACAAGAGTTGATCTACCACAAGATCATAGAGGCTAAACCCTAGAAGCTAGCCTATGATTATGATTGTTGTTGTCCTATGGACTAAACCCTCCGGTTTATATAGACACCGGAGGGGGCTAGGGTTACACAGAGCCAGTTACGGAGAAGGAAATCTACATATCCGAATTGCCAAGCTTGCCTTCCACGCAAAGGAGAGTCCCACCCAGACACGGGACGAAGTCTTCAATCTTGTATCTTCATAGTCCAACAGTCCGGCACAAGTACATAGTCCGACTATCCGAGGACCCCCTAATCTAGGACTCCCTCAGTAGCCCCTGAACCAGGCTTCAATGATGATGAGTCCGGCGCGCAGATTGTCTTCGGCATTGCAAGGCGGGTTCCTTCTCCGAATACTCCATAGAAGATCTTGACCACAAGGATCGTGTCCGTCTCTACAAAACAATTTCCACATACCACCGTAGAGAGCACATTATTCCACAAATCTAATCTACTGACAACTTTTCATAGCGTGCCATCATGTTGTGGCATGGTCATTATTCGAACCGTTTTCCAACTCGCTACCGCACATATCGCAAGGCGGTTTTATTGGCACGTCTTGTCGAAGCAGAGACCGTGTCCCCTTATCACAGGATTCTCATCAATACGGGTGCGGGTAACCCAACCACGCCATCAACACGGAGCTTGGGGAATAAGCGAGTTTATCGGGCCAGTGGGGAGGCGCATGGTTTCTACCGCCTTTATAAAGAGATAAGGATCCCCCTTTTTCACCCACGCCTTCTTCTTCCTCCGCTCATCCAATCTTCCTCGCTCGAGCTCCAGCGCCCAAGTTCTCACCTTCTCCGTAAAAGCCATTCCAAGTATGTCCGGAGCGTGAGGCAAGTGGATGGCCTCCTTCTTCACGGAGGAGGACATCATGAAGCTTCGGGAGGCCAGATACCAGTCCGCAGACATCGCGCACCGGCTTCCGGCTGAAGGGAAAATCGTCCCTACCCCGAAACCCTAGGATAGGGTAGTGTTCCTCCCTCACTTCGTCCACGGACTGGGATTCCCCCTCCACCCATTCATCCGCGGACTTATGTTCTACTACGGGATGGACTTCCATGATCTGGCCCCCAATTTTATCCTCAACATCTCGGTGTTTATCGTCGTGTGCGAGGCCTTCCTCCGCATTACGCCCCACTTTGGCCTATGGCTGAAGACCTTCAACATGAAGCCAAATGTGGTGGTTGGCCACAAGCGGAGTGCGGAGGTGCCGTGGTGGACAAGATGCCCAACGTCACCTGGCCCGAAGGCTCCTTTGTGGAGACCGTGAAGGGGTGGCAATTAATCGGGGTGGTTCTACATCACCGAGCCGTGCGACACCAACTGGGTGGTGGCCCCCGAGTTTCGATCCGACATCCCCATGCGGCTCACCTCCTGGAAAGAGATGGGCTTAGCCTGGGGTTCATCGGTGGAGCTGACCGGACTGCAGACCTGCGTCAAAAATATGATAAGCAAGAAAATCAAGCTTGTCAATGTGGTCCAGGTCATGCTCCTCCGCCGGATCCTTCCGTGTCACAGACAGGCTTTTAATATGTGGGAGTTCGACCCGGCCGAACACCAGATGCTGCGAGAGCTCTTCAACACGATGCACGAAGATGTCTGGAAGGTGATGTTCAAGGCCACCGAGGTACCTCCGCCCATAACCGAGGATCGCGAACTCAATGCGAAGCGCCCCGCCAATCCGGTAAGTTTTTATATTTTGCAAGATGGGCCTTTCCCCAGCATGTTTGTGGGAGGAATCTAAGCCTCCATGCCGATTTAACAGGACTGGGTAGCGATAGCGGAGCGGATTGACTGTCCGGCTCCACTACCCGAAGATCCAGCATCTCCCCTCTTATCAAAGATTTTGTTTCCGGCGCCCTATGAGGTGCCGGAGAAGAAGGCCAAGAAGAAGGCAGTGGGGACCAGGAAAGGTCTCTGACGCAAGGTTGTATCGGACTCATCGTCCGAAGACACTGAGGCGCGCTCCTCCAACAAAAACGAGGAGGAGGAAGAGGAAATCCCCCCCCCCAAACAGGGGGGAGGGAAGAAAAGGAAGGCCGCCCCGTCCGGGGAGGCCGAAGGGTCCAATAAAGGAAAGACCCTCCCTCTGGACCACTCCACCATAGCCGCCTACAGCGGCGAGGAGTGGTTGCCCAGGGACAAGCCCCTGGCAAAGTCGTAAGTATCCGGACACTATAATACTTCTGGTATGTTTTGCTTTATTGATTCTTATCATGCCAAACATGCTTGTGCAGTCTGGCCAAAGCCCACATCGACGTATCCTCTTCAGATGGGTCTCTGGGCCTGTCGGCGATAAATAGCGATTCACTCCCGACAACCTCCTCCCCCAAGCCCGCGGACGACACCAAGGTATTGTCTCAGAGGATGCCGGACCAGGGGGAGACAGTTCTGGAGACGCCCCAAGGCGAAATCCTAGACGCCAGGCACATGGGAGGGAAGACCCCCCATGGATTCTAATGACGGGGGCCGCAACTAGTTTGGCCCCCAGCCGGATACTGCTCCGGAACCCCCAGTGGTTCCGGATACAGGCAGGCAGCCCCTCCCTAAGGTGGGCGAGCTGCCCGTGCCGATGACCTCTGTCCATCCAGAGGCATCGGACAACTTGCTAGAAGCGCTTCCATTGATGAAGAACACCGTACTCTTATGAGTACGGTGATTGAGAAGGTTCGGTCCGCAAAAGGCGGATTGACCAAAGCCTGTGCCAGCCTCCTAATAGGCTTTGAGGTAAGTAATCAAATTATGAGAAAATATCACAGTATAGACAGTAGCCCCTGATGCTCTATTTGGCATTCAGAAAGAAAGGCCAAATAGAGGATCAAATAACATCCGCAAGAGTCTAACAGAAAATGTCCATGTGAATAAGCAGGCGTCACTTCTGGCCGCTGTCGCTCATACTGCGGAGGTCTCCGGACTGAAGCAGGACCTGGAGCGGACTTAGGGGGAGCTCGGCCTCGTGAAGAGGCAGTTCGAGGAGAACAAAGGTACATAATACCCTGTTTGTATATTGATAAAGAAAAATGGTTTCAACTCATGGAAGTGTCATGAACTTTAATAGGGGCCACGACCGAGGTGGCGACCCTTAAGAAGGCGTTGACCGAGGCCGAAGACAAAGCGGCCAAGGAGCGCACCGAGCGCGAGAAGCAGGAGGCCCGGGTCGACGAGGTCCAGCAAGAGCTCCAGGATTTCGTCAAAAAATACGAGTCCTTGGAGCGTGACTCTAAGACGCGAGAGTCCGAGCTTGCTAAGGCCCTCCAGAGCGCAAGAGACGCCAAAGCCAAAGCCCAAAAGGCCCTCCAGGAGATTGAGGCGGCCAAGAAGATAGCGGCGGGTAAGGCATTCATTGTGCAAAGCAAGCATGTGAAGGAGACTTTCCTTTTACTTACCCGAATTGGGAGCTCTCCAGGAGCGTTCGCAGATCTGCCGCGTAGCATATCGGATGCCGCTTAGTTCTACCGGGCCGAGGAAGGGAGCTCGAGGAGAAGTTGTTCTGGTCTCAGTACATTGGGACCGAACACCCGATGCCCTTGAGCGACTAGCTGAAGCAACTAGTGGAACTGCACAAGGCTACCGAACTGGCCATGAAGGACCTCATAGTCCAGCTATGGCCTGCCGAGCCCCTGCCTAGCAGCTACTTCGGCCTTTTAAAGAGGCTAGTGAGTGCCTATCCGCGGCTTGAAGTCATAAAGTGGTAAGTTTGCATTGATGGTGCATGCATGGCCTTCGCCCGCGCGAAAGTGCACTGGGCGAAGATGGATGCCTAGAAGTTGATGACCGAAGGACCGCAGAAGGGCAAAGAGCATCGCCACCCCGAAAAGTATTATTTTAGTGTCTTGAAGGGCTCCCGCCTTGTGGCGGAGCAATGTGCTAAGTTGAATGAATGTACTCATTTGATCCTGTATTATGAAGACAAGTTCATTTGCGCTATATAACGCTTGTTGATTTAAAATTTTACCTTATGTCGGCCGTTTGTAAAATCTGAGAGTTGGCTAGTCGTTGACTTCTGCCCCCGTGTAACTAGTACTGGGGTGTTCGGGATAAATCTAAATACTCTTTATCCAAATTTTTGGTCCTTTAAGGAGGTGTTTAGCGCAATGAACAAGGCAATCGGACTATACAGCTTTATCACTCTCACTTAGCCATAGAAGTCTATAATTTTAAATTTTGGCGTAGCCCCTGGTATTCGGAAGGCCGAACTTGGGGCACTATACACGCCTAAATGGTACAAGGCCGATTCCCCGCCCAAAGCGGAAAAAATCTTTCAGGATTTGAGACCTCTCGAACAGTGACCAGCTCTCACCGCATCATGACAGTCAGTTTTCGGTTTCTCTACTGAGGTGCTCATCCAGAAGAACCGGGACACAATCGCAGTAGTTCTCCCTGTGCCACCTTAGCCGATGTAGCGGAACGTAAGGCAGTAAAATATGTGAGCCGGGAAAACCCAACTATTGACCCAAGACATGATTTGGAGTTGATACATATAATGCTATAAGTTTGGGGTGCCGCACTGTCATGGGGTACACTGAAGCCCCTAGCGAGCTGAACGTACCAAAATGTATGGGTGCAATTTGTAATAAATAAGTAGTAAAGGAAAAAGATCAAGAAATGTAATAATAAGCTGACGCTATACGTTATTTTCCATTGTTATTTGAATAATACGTCAAGGCGTATGTATACAAATAGTGCGATAAGCAAAATAGGACTATTTGACATGTCCTTAACCAAGAGCGAGCTGCGTGTGGGTATGTAAAATAGGTCTAGCGATCGTTGTTGGAGACAACCTGGGGATTCCCTTGTACGTCAAAGCTTCTTGCCTCCTTGGTGTTTTCGTCCCGTGATGGGTCTAATACTCAAATTATCGGAAGAGCCTCAAGAAGAGAAGGACCTGAAAAAAAGAAAAGGGTGAAGGTGTACGGGTCCTGGGGCGGTTGAGACGCATTGTGGACCGCATTGTAGCCATGCCTCCGCCTATGCCCATGGTATTTTAAGTGTGTAATTATGTACGCGCGGCACAAAGTTCACCGCCTGACTTGGACTAGGACGAAGGCCGAATTGCTATGCGAGGTCTGGGCGTTCTGGTGATCCTGTTGCAGAGTACTTCGGACCCGCTTAACGGTGTCCAGAGGCTTTACAGCCAAATTGGAGGTCTGCCTAAGACGGCTGCTCTGTACTTCTGCTGCAAGGGCCATAGTGTGCTCCTCCGTACAGAGGGAACACTCTGTGTTTCCATTGACTGTTATAACCCTACGAGGTCTGGGTATCTTGAGCTTAAGGTAAGCATAATGCGGCACCGCATTGAATCTGGCAAATGCGGTTCGTCCGAGCAGTGCATGGTAGCCACTATGGAAGGGGACGATATCGAAGATTAACTCCTCGCTTCGGAAGTTGTCCGGAGATCCGAAGACTACTTCTAGTGTAATTGAGCCCGTGCAACAGGCCTCTACACCTGGTATAACACCTTTGAAGGTGGTTTTGGTGGGTTTGATCCTTGAGGGATTGATGCCCATTTTGCACACTGTATCCTGATAGAGTAGGTTCAGGCTGTTGCCACCATCCATGAGGACTCGTGTGAGGTGGAATCCGTTGATGATGGGGTCAAGGACCAGTGCGGCCGAACCGCCATGATGGATGCTAGTCGGATGGTCCCTGCGATCAAAGGTGATCGGACAAGAAGACCATGGGTTGAACTTTGGGGCGACTGGCTCCATCGCGTAGACGTCCCGTAGTGCGCGCTTTTGTTCCCGCTTGGGGATACGGGTGGCGTATATCATGTTTACTGTTTTTAATTGGGGAGGAAATTTCTTCTGTTCTCCTGTGTTCGGCAGCCGGGGCTCCTCGTCATCATCACTATGTGGCCCCATTTCCTTGTTTTCGGCATTGAACTTGCCAGCTTGTTTGAACACCCAAAATTCTCTGTTGGTGTGGTTGGCTGGTTTATTGGGGGTGCCGTGAATTTGACATGAACGGTTGAGTATGCGGTCCAGACTGGACGGGCCCGGATTGTTTCTTTTGAATGGCTTTTTCCGCTGACCGGACTTAGCCACTAAATCCGGCATTGACCGCCGTGTCTTCGGCGTTATCGCCATTGTTGCGACGCTTGTGTCTGTTGCGTCGGGGCCTGCTGTGGCTATCTCTGGCATCTGAAGTGCCAGGATTTCTTGATGTGCTGTTGCTCCGAGCCAGCCAGCTATCCTCGCCCGCACAAAAGAGGGTCATGAGTGTCGTGAGGGCTGCCATGGACTTTGGCTTCTCTTGGCCGAGGTGTTGGGCGAGCCACTCGTCGCGGATGTTATGCTTAAAGGCTGCTAGGGCTTCGGCATCCGGACAGTCGACAATTTGGTTCTTTTTAGTTAGGAACCGAGTCCAGAATTTCCTGGCTGACTCTCCGGGCTGTTAGGTTATGTGACTTAAGTCATCAGTATCCGATGGTCGCACATAAGTGCCTTGGAAGTTGTCAAGGAATGTGTCTTCCAGGTTCTCCTAACTGCCAATGGAGTTTGCCGGCAGGCTATTCAGCCAATCCCGAGCCGGTCCCTTGAGTTTTAGTGGGAGGTACTTGATGGCATGTAGATCATCGCCGCGGGCCATGTGAATGTGGAGAACGAAATCTTCAATCCATAACGCGGGGTCTGTTGTACCATCGATTCAATATTCACGGGTTTAAACCCTTCTGGGAATTCATGATCCATTACTTCGTCAGTGAAGCATAGGGGGTGTGCAGTGCCTCAATGTCGGGCTACGTCGCGACGCAGTTCAAATGAGTTTGATCTGTTGTATTCGGCCCAGCCGGATTTGTTTTTAGTATATCCAGCGTGATGGTCATCATCACACGTTGGGGCACGCCCCCTGCTTTGTTTTCCAATTTGTCTCGCGGGTCATGTGTGTAGCCCCGGTCCTTCGTGTTTTTGCTTGTTTGATGACGAGGTGCGGGCTGGACTTCGGGCTGATACGCCACTTTGTCTCGGCCGCGAGGTGGCCGGTCAGCCGCATCCTGCGCTCGTAGTGTAGGTTCTAATGCCTCCTCCTCGAGTTGAGGTAGCAACCTGTGCTTTGGGTAACTTTTGGTTGGGCGCTCGAGTCCGTATTCCTCGGCTTCCAGGACCTCAGTCCATCTATCAGTTAGCAGATCTTGATCAGCATGAAGCTGCTGCTACTTTTTCTTCAGGCTTTTTGTAGTGGCTATAAGCCGGCGCTTGAAGCGCTCCTACTCGATGGGATCCTCAGGCATGATGAATTCTTCGTCGCCGAGGCTCACCTCGTCTTCGGAGAGGGGCATGTAATTGTCATCCTCTTATTCTCCATCCATTGCCTGTTCCTTAGGGCTATCTTGGCCATCCTCCCGTTCGGCCTACTCGAAGCTTGGCTGGGCGGGATTGTTTTCTTCCTCGGCATTATCCGGAGTGTTATTGTCTTTTGTGCCGGTATCGCTATTTTTGCTACGACGAGGCTTAAAGCGGCGCCGATGACGCCGGTGCTTAGATTGCTTCTCAAGGGGATTATCCTCCGTTGCCTCATCACCATTGCTTTCTTTGGGTGTGTCCACCATATATATATATCATATGATGAGGTGGCTGTCCAGCGCCCTGTGGGCGGTGGTTCCTGTTCTTCTCCAGCATCGTCGTCCATACCATCGATGTCTTCGGAGTCGAAATCGAGCATGTCGGTTAAGTCTTCGAAAGTGGCTATTAAGTGGGTGGTGGGTGGGGAACGAATTCCTTCGTCGTCCGATTCCCACTCAAGCCGGACATAGTTCGGCCAAGAGTCTCCTGACAAGGAGAGAGATTTCAGTGAATTTAGTACGTCGCCCAAGGGCGAGTGCTGAAAGATATCCGCGGAGGTAAACTTCATGATCGGTGCCCAATCAGATTCAATAGGCACGGATGCGCGCGGTTTGGAGTCTATGGCCGGAGGCGAGTCCGAGGGTCCGATGCCATAGGCCTCATTGGAGGCGAAGTCTGTGTTCGGCTCTATCGCCGATGAGTGTGCGGCCTTCGTGGCGGGGTCTATACAGCTGTCCTCGGATGGCACGATCTGCTCCGGATCTAAGGTCAGGGTAGTTGTAGGTGCATTCTCCTGAACACCATCCGACGGCAGATCTAAGTCATGCTCATCGTGACTGTTCGGTGCACTTGTCATGGGCTCAAGTCCGTCGAAGATCAAGTCTCCATGGATGTCGGCAGTGTAGTTCAGGCTTCCAAATCTGACCTGATGGCCAGGGGCGTAGCTATCTATCTGCTCCAGATGGCCAAGCGAGTTGGCCCGCAGTGCGAAGCCGCCGAATACGAAGATCTGTCCAGGGAGGAAAACTTCACCCTGGACCGCATCGTTGTGGATGGTTGAAGGAGCCATCAAGCCTTACCGCGACGACACAGTGGAACTCTCAATGAAAGCACCAATGTTGGTGTCAAAACCGGCGGATCTCGCGTAGGGGGTCCTGAACTGTGCGTCTAAGGCCAATGGTAACAGGAGGCGGGGGACATGATGTTTACCCAGGTTTGGGCCCTCTCTATGGAGGTAATACCCTACTTCCCGCTTGATTAATCTTGATGATATGAGTATTACAAGAGTTGATCTACCACGAGATCGTAGAGGCTAAACCCTATAAGCTAGCCTATGATTATGATTGTTGTTGTCCTACAGACTAAACCTTCCTGTTTATATAGACACCGGAGGGGGCTAGGGTTACACAAAGTCGGTTACAGAGAAGGAAATCTATATATCCGAATTGCGAAGCTTGCCTTCCACGCAAAGGAGAGTCCCACCCGGACACGGGACGAAGTATTCAATCTTGTATCTTCATAGTCCAATAGTCCGGCCAAGTACATAGTCCGGCTGTCCGAGGACCCCCTAATCCAGGACTCCCTCACTCGCCGTACTCTTGACAGTCAATCTTATAAAGACACTGAACTTGTCAAAGTTAAAACGATGATTGGTCCTGTGAGGCCCGACTCACAAGGTTGTGCGGCCCTTGAAAGCACTTGACTTTGAGGCTTGGCAGCCTATGACAGCCTTGTTTTCTGATTTATATTTGATTTGAACATTTTTTGAGGTTTGTCTCTTGTGACATGTCAATACATGGTTGAAAAACCAATGAGGGTCATGCTGCCTTATGGTTCTTGTATGATTTTATCCGGAGTGTTGTTAACCCGGCCTGGTTGTGGACTTTAAGTTACCAGGGATATATGCTTAGATTGTTGTGCTCAAAGTTTTGGGATATTACCCCTTGCTGCATGCGGTGTTGTAAGCCGGCGGTATGAATATATTGAGCATGGCGTTGTGCTTCTGTCTTTGGGCTGTTACCCTTACTACACGATGTATGATAAGTCGGCAGTATGAGCAAATATCACAAGTATGATATTTATTTTGTTATATGAGGTTTTGACAAACCGGCCCTGATGGTGGACTATTTAGTCATCAGTGTTGTTTATATGGGGTATTGTGATCCACCCTGGGGTAAACCGCCAGGGCACTTGCTATTTGTTTATATGCAGTGTAAAATGACATATCTGATCTGTGAAATTGATAATACCATAAAGCATAAAGTGGCAGATCTTCAGATGACGGATCAACGGTGTTATGCAAACAAAACATGCATGATGGCACGGCTGATCAGTGTTTAGCTAGCCTATTACAAGGCAACTAATGGCCCAAAAGAATATTGATAGTTTCACAGAAAGCAGATGCTAAGTCGGCCTGCGGTTCATTGATCTTGGCCCTGACGAGTTGAAGGTTGTGGATCATCAAGCACCAGTTCATCCTGCTCCTCTTCACCCAATGGCTGGAAATCAGTGGTTTCCTAGTTGATCCCAGTCAAAGCTTTGAATACAGCTTCATCACTTATAAGTGTTGATGGGTCAACATCAGGGAAAAAAGTATGCTTACGGATCGGGGGAGTTAGATCTTGTGAATCGTGAACCAGCGCCTTGACCTTCTTGTTCTCCGCATCGTAAACCGTCTGATAATGTGCAAGCTTAGTATCTTCAGCTAGCTTACTGGCGAGAGGATGCATTTCCCTTGCAATCGTGGCAAAGTCTTCTGCGCTGAAGCGTGACCCGTCATCTTTTACGCTCGGGCAGCCATTTGCCAAGTCTGCTGCCTCAAGATCGGCCTAGCGCGGTTAGTGCACCGGCTCTTGCAGCTGATTTCTTCAACTCTTCGATTCGCAGAGGTAGCATGCTACGTATTGAGCTTGCGTTGGTTTTCCTTGAAGAGGACAGGGTGATGCAGCAATAGTAGCGTAAGTATTTCCCTCAATTTTTGAGAACCAAGGTATCAATCCAGTAGTAGGCTCCTCAAAAGTCCCACGCACCTACACAAACAAACAAAGAACTCGCAACCAATGCAATAAAGGGGTTGTCAATACCTTCACGGCCACTTGCGAAAGTGAGATCTAATAGAGATAGTATGATAAGATAAATATATTTTTGGTATTTTATAATATAGATTGGAAAAGTAAAGAGGCAAATAAAAGTAGACTGAAAGCTTATATGATAAAAGATAGACCCGGGGGCCATAGGTTTCACTAGTGGCTTCTCTCAAGATAGCATAAGTATTACGATGGGTGAATAAATTACTGTCGAGCAACTGATAGAAAAGCAAATAATTATGAGATTATCTAGGCATGATCATGTATATAGGCATCACGTCCGCGACAAGTAAACCGACTACTTCCTGCATCTACTACTATTACTCCGCACATCGACCGCTATCCAGCATGCATCTAGAGTATTAAGTTCATAAGAACAGAGTAACGCATTAGGAAAGATGACATGATGTAGAGGGATAAACTCATGCAATATGATATAAACCCCATCTTTTTATCCTCGATGGCAACAATACAATACGTGCCTTGCTGCCCCTGCTGTCACTGGGAAAGGACACCGCAAGATTGAACCCAAAGCTAAGCACTTCCCCCATTGCAAGAAAGATCAATCTAGTAGGCCAAACCAAACTGATAATTCGAAGAGACTTGCAAAGATAACTCAATCATACATAAAAGAATTCAGAGGAGATTCTAATATTTCTCATAGATAAACTTGATCATAAACCCACAATTCATCGGATCTCGACAAACACACCACAAAAAGAGTTACATCGAATAGATCTCCAAGAAGATCGAGGAGAACATGGTATTGAGATCCAAAAAGAGAGAAGAAGCCATCTAGCTAATAATTATGGACCCGAAGGTCTGTGGTAAACTACTCACAACTCATCGAACGGGCTATGGTGTTGATGCAGAAGCCCTCCATGGTCGATTCCCCCTTCGACGGAGCTCCAACGAAGGCTCCAAGATGGGATCTCGCAGATACAGAAGGTTGCGATGGTGGAATTAGGTCTTCGTGGCTTGTTCTGATGTTCTCGGGGCACATGGGTATATATAGGAGGAAGAAGTAGGTCGGTGGCCGCCCAAGGGGCCCACGAGATAGGAGGCGCGCCTTGTAAGGGTAGGTGTGCCCTCCACCCTCGTGACTGCCTCGGCTACTTCTTGACTTTCACTCCAAGTCCTCTGGGTCACGTTCGTTCCAAAAATCACGCTCCCGAAGGTTTCATTGCATTTGGACTCCGTTTGATATTCCTTTTATTCGAAATACTGAAATAGGAAAAAAAACAGCAATATGGGTTGGGCCTCCGGTTAGTAGGTTAGTCCCAAAAATGATATAAATGTGTCAAATAAAGCCCATAAACATCCAAAATAGGTAATATAATAGCATGGAACAATCAAAAATTATAGATACATTGGAGACGTATCAAGCGTCCCCAAACTTATTTCCTGCTCATCCTCGAGTAGGTAAATGATAAAACAGAATTTTTTATGTGGAATGCTACCTAGCATAATTCTCATGTAATTTTCTTTATTGTGGCATGAATGTTCAGATCCAAATGTTTCAAAATAAAAGTTCATATTGACATAAGAAATAGTAATAGCTCAAGCATACTTAATCAAGTAATCATGTCTTCTCAAAATATAACATGGCTAAAGAAAGTTATCCCTACAAAATCATATAGTCTGGCTGTTGCTCTATCTTCATCACACAAAGTATTTAATCATGCACAACCCCGATGACAAGCCAAGCAATTGTTTCATACTTTAGTAATCTCAAACTTTTTCAACTTTCACGCAATACATGAGCGTGAGCCATGGACATAGCACTATATGTGGAATAGAATGGTGGTTGTGGAGAAGACAAAAAGGAGGAAGATAGTCTCACATCAACTAGGCATATCAACGGGCTATGGAGATGCCCATTAATAGATATCAATGTGAGTGAGTAGGGATTGCCATGCAACGGATGCACTAGAGCTATAAATGTATGAAAGTTCAACAAAAGAAACTAAGTGGGCGTGCATCCAACTCGCTTGCTCACGAAGACCTAGGGCAATTTGAGGAAGCCCATCATTGGAATATACAAGCCAAGTTCTATAATGAAAAATTCCCACTAGTATATGAAAGTGACAACATAGGAGACTCTCTATCATGAAGACCATGGTGCTACTTTGAAGCACAAGTGTGGTAAAGGATAGTAACATTGTCCCTTCTCTCTTTTTCTCTCATTTTTCTTTTTTTCTTTTTTGGGCCTTTCTCTTTTTTTTGGCCTTTCTTTTTTTTCTTTTTTTTATTTTAGTCCGAAGTCTCATCCGGACTTGTGGGGGAATCATAGTCTTCATCATCCTTTCCTCACTGGGACAAAGGTCTAATAATGAAGATCATCACACATTTATTTACTTACAACTCAAGATTACAACTCAATACTTAGAACAAGATATGACTCTATATGAATGCCTCCGGCGGTGTACCGCGATATGCAATGAATCAAGAGCGACATGTATGAAAGTTATGAAGGTGGCCATGCCACAAATACGATGTCAACTACATGATCATGCAAAGAGCAATATGACAATGATGATACGTGTCATATAAATGAAATGGTGGAAAGTTGCATGGCAATATATCTCGGAATGGCTATGGAAATGCCATAATAGGTAGGTGTGGTGGCTGTTTTGGGGAAGGTATATGGTGGGTGTATGGTGCCGGCGAAAGTTGCATGGCACAAGAGAGGCTAGCAATGGTGGAAGGGTGAGTGTGTGTATAATCCATGGACTCAACATTAGTCAAAAGAACTCATATACTTATTGCAAAAATCTACAAGTCATCAAAAACAAAGTATTACGTGCATGCTCCTAGGGGGATAGATTGGTAGGAAAAGACCATCGCTCGTCCCCGACCGCGACTCATAAGGAAGACAATCAATAAATAAAATTGTGCTCCAACTTCATCACAAAGCGGTTCACCAAACGTGCATGCTACGGGAATCACAAACTTCAACACAAGAATTCTTTGAATTCATAATCACCCAACTAGCATGACTCTAATATTACCACCTCTAATATCTCAAAACAATTATCAAGTATCAAATTGATCATAGCATCCAATTCACTTCTATGATAGTTTTTATTATACCCAACTTGGATGCCTACCATTCTAGGACCAAATTTATAACCATAGCAAATACCATGATGTTCTAAGAGACTCTCAAAATAATATAAGTGAAGCACGAGATATCAATAATTTCTACAAAATGAAGCCACCGCCGTGCTCTAAAAGATATAAATGAAGCACTAGAGCAAAAACTATCAAGCTCAAAAGATTTAAGTGAAGCACATAGCATATTCTAATAAATTCTAATCAAGTGGGCTTCTACCAAAATGTGTGTACAGCAACGATGATTGTGGTAAAGTAAAAAGCAAATACTAATATCATACACGACGCTCCAAGCAAACCACATATCATGTGGCGAATAAAAATATAGCTCCAAGTAAAGTTACCAATGAACGAAGACGAAAGGGGGGATGCCTTCCGGGGGCATCCCCAAGCTTAGGCTTTTGGCTATTCTTGAATATCTTGGGGTGCCATGGGCATCCCCAAGCTTAGGCTCTTGCCACTCCTTATTCCATAGTCCATCAAATCTTTACCCAAAACTTGAAAACTTCACAACACAAAACTCAACAGGAAATCTCATAAGCTCCGTTAGTGCAAGAAAGAAGAACCACCACATAAGGTACTGTAATGAACTCATTCTTTATTTATATTGGTGTTAAACCTACTATATTCCAACTTCTCTATGGTTCATACCCTTTGATACTAGCCATAGATGCATCAAAATAAGCAAAAAAACACGAAAAACAGAATTTGTCAAAAACAGAACAGTCTGTAGCAATCGGTAACTCTCAAATACTTGTGGAAATCTAAAAATCCTACCAAAATAGGAACTCCTGGGCAATTTGTCTATTGATCTACAGAAAAACAATCAACGGAAAATCACGTTTCTGTGAATTACTAAAATTAGTTTTGTGCGTGCAAAATTTTCTGTTTTTCAGCAGAATCAAATTAACTATCACCATAGGTTATCCTATAGGTTCTACTTGGCACAAACACTAATTAAAACATAAAAACACATCTAAACAGAAGGTAAATGCAAAATTTATTACTAAACAAAAACAAAAACAAAAAACACAAATAAAATTGGGTTGCCTCCCAACTAGCGATATCATTTAACGCCCCTAGCTAGGCATAAAAGTGAGGATAGATCTAAGTAGTACCATCTTTGGCACTCAATTCCTCAAGAGAGCACTTATAATCTTTAGGGGTTTCCCCCTTTTTAGCAATATTAAACCCTTAGGCAAGAATTCAAGAAATTCATTTGTAGCAAAAGGTTCCTTAATGATAGCGAGACAATTGGGATGAACACTTAGTGATTTGAGATCCGCATTTCCCTTACTAGAAGATTCACCCTTATTTGGAGTGTTTTTGTAGTGTTTGGCAGTTTTTGTAGGAAGATTTGGAGTGTTTTTCACGGAAGAAAACACCGACCCTAAGTTGCTAATGATATCCTCAAGTTTATCGATTCTCGTAGATTCTAGATCTATTTTTTCATTAGCTATAGGTTCTTTTTCTTTAAAAAAATTCAAAGTAACTCCAACCCTAGATACATATTGGGTAATTTGATTATGAATCTTTTTATCCAAATTTTCAATCATCTCAACAGTAGCAACTTTATTTTCAATAATTTCAAGCCTTTGCATCACATGTTCCAAAGTTAAAACAGTTCCATTAACCAAATGAGGTGGTGGGCCAAACAAATCTAACATAGCATTATAAGCATCAAACGTATGGCTACTCAAGAAATCTCCTCTGGTAATGGTGTCAAGAATGCATCTATTCCAAGGAGTAATGCCTACATAAAAATTGTGAAGAAGAACAGAAGTAGAAAGCTTCCTAGTAGATTTATTTTGAGCATTGCAAATTCTATGCCAAGCATCTTTTAAATTTTCTCCCTCCCTTTGCTTAAAATTAAGAATTTCATGTTCGGGAGTAATAACAAGGATAGGAGGACTAGCCATAACGACAAGGTAAACGATCTAACACACGAGCAAACAGAAAAAGAGGCAAGCAAAAGAGAGAGGATATTGGGAAAGAGAGGGCGAATAAAACGGCAAGGGTGAAGTGGGGGAGAGGAAAACGAGAGGCAAATGACAAATAATGTAAATGCGAGGGAGATGACTTCGTGATGGGTACTTGGTATGTCTTGATTTGAGCGAAGACCTCCCTGGCAACGGTGCCAGAAATCCTTCTTGCTACATCTTGAGCTTGCGTTGGTTTTCCTTGAAGAGGAAAGGGTGATGCAACAATAGTAGCGTAAGTATTTCCCTCAGTTTTTGAGAACCAAGGTATCAATCCAGTAGGAGGATCCTCAAAAGTCCCACGCACCTACACAAACAAACAAAGAACTTGCAACCAATGCCATAAAGGGGTTGTCAGTCCCTTCATGGCCACTTGCGAAAGTGAGATCTGATAGAGATAGTATGATAAGATAAATATATTTTTGGTATTTTATAATATAGATTGGAAAAGTAAAGATGCAAATAAAAGTAGATTGAAAGCTTATATGATAAAAGGTAGACCCGGGGGCCATAGGTTTCACTAGTGGCTTCTCTCAAGATAGCATAAGTACTACGGTGGGTGAACAAATTACTGTCGAGCAATTGATAGAAAAGAGAATAATTATGAGATTATCTAGGCATGATCATGTATATAGGCATCACGTCCGCGACAAGTAGACCGACTCATGCCTGCATCTACTACTATTACTCAACACATCGACCGCTATCCAGCATGCATCTAGAGTATTAAGTTCATAAGAACAGAGTAACGCATTAAGAAAGATGACATGATGTAGAGGGATAAACTCATGCAATATGATATAAATCCCATCTTTTTATCCTCGATGGCAACAATACAATACGTGCCTTGCTGCCCCTGTTGTCACTGGGAAAGGACAGCACAAGATTAAACCCAAAGCTAAGCACTTCTCCCATTGCAAGAAAGATCAATCTAGTAGGCCAAACCAAACTGATAATTCAAAGAGACTTGCAAAGATAACTCAATCATACATAAAAGAATTTAGAGGAGATTCAAATATTTCTCATAGATAAACTTGATCATAAACCCACAATTCATCGGATCTCAACAAACACACTGCAAAAAGAGTTACATCGAATAGATCTCCAAGAAGATCGAGGAGAACATGGTATTGAGATCCAAAAAGAGAGAAGAAGCCATCTAGCTAATAACTATGGACCCATAGGTCTGTGGTAAACTACTCACAACTCATCGGAGGGGCTATGGTGTTGATGTAGAAGCCCTCTGTGGTCGATTCCCCCTCCGACGGAGCGCCGGTGAAGTCTCCAAGATGGTATCTCGCGGATACAGAAGGTTGCGGTGGTGCAATTAGGTTTTCGTGGCTTGTTCTGATGTTCTCGGGTTATGTGGGTATATATAGGAGGAAGAAGTAGGTCGGTGGCCGCCCGAGGGGCCCACGAGATAGGGGCGCCCCCTGTAAGGGTGGGCGCGCCCTCCACCCTCGTGGCCGCCTTGGCTGCTTCTTGACTTGCACTCCAAGTCCTCTGGGTCACGTTTGTTCCAAAAATCACGCTCTCGAAGGTTTCATTGCATTTGGACTCCATTTGATATTCCTTTTCTTTGAAATACTGAAATAGGCACAAAAAACAGCAATACGGGCTGGGCCTCCGATTAGTATGTTAGTCCCAAAAATGATATAAATGTGTAAAATAAAGCCCATAAACAGCCAAAACAGGTAATATAATAGCTGGAACAATCAAAAATTATAGATACGTTGGAGACGTATCATAGCACAGATAGTTTCTCCAAGGTATCCTTGATGAGGGTAGGAGGCTATTTCTTGTGAGCAGCTGTCCAGATGGCTCGTTGTGCGCCGGTATATAGCTACTTTATGAGTGTATAGGCGGCTTTAAATTTTTTCTGCATGTCCGAGCCAAGATGGGCTACTCTGGAGCTTGCATCATCAGGGAAGGTTTATAACCCAGGAGCACATTGATTAAACATACATTGCAGGCAAATATTGAGATGAAGTTATTTACCAAAGATGGCAGCAGTCATGGCATTAACTTGATGTTTTAAGCCGGCGAGCTCTTTAGCTATCGGCTTAAGGGCTGCTTCAGCATCCTCAGCTCTTTTCAATAGGGCAGACTTCTCTGTTTCTTAGCTCGCTTGATCAGCTTTGAAGTCTTTCTTCAGCCTCTCTATATCTGCTAAAGCAATGGTCAGCTCATTTTTGGCCTTGGAGGTCTCTTCTTGTCGAGTCTTGATATTTTCTTGAAGGTCGGCGACTTGGGAGTCTTTGCCATTAAGCTCGGCCTACAAGAGATAAACAATGAGGGGAATTGCAATGAATTTATTTGAAGTCCCAAGCACAATACAAGTATTTTACATAGCACTTGGGGGCTAATGCACCTTTGCTCTTTTTCAAGACAAGTTTATGATGACCTGATTGTTGTATACTGATTATAGCCGAGTCATGGAAGCTATATGATTAAGTCTTCTGGATATGTACGGTATTGAGACCTGGCTTATCATGACAGATTAAGCAGGCCCTTGAGGGCTATAGATGGCAATCAAATCCTTATTATCTAAAGCCCCGGCTTATCTTCACAAATTAAGAATGCCCTTGGGGCTACTCATGCAAAGTTAAGGTACTGCTATTTGAAGTCCCGGTTTATCATCAAGAACAAACCGGCCCTTGGGGGCTACTGGAATTGATCTATGAAGCTATTAAAGTCTACATCACATTCTATTCTATCATGTCCAAAAATGTAACATCCCAATTTTCAATTCCGATGTTATACATAGATCATTATATGCATATCATATTTATTCTTGCATTTTGTTGTGATCCTAGAAATCTTAAGCAACTCAAGGACCCAAGGAGAGAGTTGGAGGTTTCTCAAAATTCATATTTGAATTTATTTCAAATTTAAAGAAAGGATCAATTTGATTTTATTATTTTACCTCCAATTAATTCCAATTTTAAAAATAAATGAGAGAAGATAATATGACTTCTTCAACCTAAGAGAAATATTGGAGAAAAAAATTTAAAATTAAATTATTATTTTATTGCTATTTTATTTGCTATTTTATTTGAATTAGAAAAATATTGCATTTTTGAAAAATGCATCTTAGTCCAGAAAAATGTTCATCTTGTCCTAAATATTAGGTTTGGACGGTGAAAATTGTTTCTGGAATTTATAGAATTTTCTTTATATTAATTTAGGATTTTTCTTTTTGGTGGAATTGTTTTTTTAAGTTCCGGACCAACTGGGCCGAAGCCCAGCCGGCCCAGTGCGCCGACCGCCTTCCCGAGCACCGCCGCCGTAGCCGGCACGGACTCCTAGGAGTCTGGAGCGCTGCCGCCGCCCGACTTGGACTCCTAGTCGGAGTGCCTCCCCCCGAGGGCCTTTATAAGCCACCGCCCCGCCTCCCGATCCCCTCGTCAGCCCCGCCGCTGCAGCCTCGCCTCCGCCGCCGAGCGCCGCCGGAGCCCTCCACTGCCACTGAGTCGCCACCGTTGTCGTTACCGTCGAACCGGTATGAACCGGTTTATTCTCTGGTTTTTCTTCGGTTCGGTAGTTTTAGATCGGGTTTTTTAGGTTTTCTTATTTAACGAACGTTCGAACGGTTTTCATCGGATTACTTCTGTTAGCGAACGTTCGCGCCGTAATTTTTTTCTTTTAGTTTGTTTTCAGCCAGGGACCTATTCGCGAATAGTTTTATCATGATTTAGCCCCTCATCTTAAAACTAGCATAACTTTTTACTCGTTTATCCAAATTATATGAAACCAGCGCCTAAATCTTCGTATATTTCTATTCTTTCAAGTTAACAAACTTGAACATGATTTTGGTACTGTAAAATTTGAGTTTACTCCAGATTAGTAAATGATCTTGTTTGAGTTTCGTTTCTCCGTTTGAGTTGAATCTTTTTGCAAATCGTAGCTAATCGCATGTACCTACTGTTAAGATCTAATCCACATGATTATACTACAGTTAGGTTTGACTTTTGCTAGTTTAAGCCGTTTGCTTGTTTCGTGTTTAATTTGGAACTTTTCTCGGTTTTCCTGTTGTTTCGTTTGAGTGATTGCTTATGTATGCTACTGTTTGTATACGCTAGATTACCCGAAGTGCGAAGCTTGTTACTAAGAATCTCTAGAGTTTGCAGATAGTCAGCAAGGCAAGTTACACATTGATCATACCCTTTAATACCTAGTTTTTACTATGCATTAGTATTACTCCTCAAACAATTGCATGAGTAGGATTGGAAACATGTGGTTTGGTTGTAGTGCTTGAGGTAGGAACCTAATACCTTTTGATCACCCCGAGAATATACGTTATGCTTATTTATTGCTTAGCCATGCTCATAGACGGGGATTGGATTGTGATTTACACATGGAAGTTTGAGAGTTATTTAATCATGGATAACATTAAGGTGGCAACTTTAATATACATCTGGGTGGATTGGTTGAGGCACCTGGGGAACCCAGTGTTACCTATTTTGGGAAATCCTGGAGTACCCATGTGATTTTTCCTACAGTTCGCCACCCAGGCTCAAAGGGATCATAAGATTATTCATGCTATAAACTTCTGTGTGCAACCACAAGCCATTATGGGCTCTAGCATAGTTAAGTAAGTAGCGTGAGCTCTTGAAGAGGTGGACTAGCACATGTAGGGGAAAGTAGGTGTACCGGTCCGCCCGGAGTAGAGAGTTAATGCTTCAGAAAGACTATGTCTTGATCATCCTATCATGGATGCGGTCGAGTCTTGTGGGGGGAAAGTGAGCAAACCTCGGTTATGGACATCTTGAGTATCTGGTACTTGAATCTATTGATGTGATCTCATCACTTTACTTGATGAAATTATTGGGTTAATGATGATACTTTTAATTGGGATTTGAGTTGGGGTTAGCTTCTCAAATAAAGGGCAACTTGGGAGTAGTAAAATAAATTTATTCCTTTGTTGTAGGAAAAAAATTTGCTTTATGCAAAATCAGAAACTTACAGCCTCCACCAGCCGAATACTGCATGTAGATATAGTTCTTGCATTTCATTGCTCTACATTGTAACTCTGCTAGTATATTCAATGTGCTGACCTACATGGCTGCGACGTCTCATGTTGCAGACTACTCAGACGACGAATAAGGTGCGATAGGTCATTGTTTCACACTCAGCCATGCCGTTGGAGTTGATGGACTCATTTACCTTTGAAGCTTCCGCAGTTATTTAGTTTAGATGGCCTTCAGCCATGATATTTTGTGTAATCATACTCTTTATGAGGACTTGATGTAATAAGTGTGTGATTTAAACTCTGTTATGATTCCTCGAGTACTGTGCGTGTCAGCATTACCGATCCAGGGATGACACTGACGCATAGAGACTTGACCGTTTGAGGTCTGGTCGCTACAAGCTGGTATCAGAGCACATGCTGACTGTAGGACGCAATCACTAGAATAAGCCACATGATTTCTCTTCTCTGCTCATTTCTAATTCCCCTCTCTTTCTACTCTATAGATGGCGGATCCTAGGAACAAGTTCATTCAGCCGGATGACGACACCCCTTTCAGACGCCACTTGAAGGAAGTCACTAATACTTGAACATCGGACTACCAAGCTTCATGGGGACTTTCTCTACATCTGTACTGGAAGAGGAATGCTGGAAGATCAAAGTCTGGGTACCTGGGAGGACATTTGCGCCAACAACGGAGCCTATTGAGTTCTACCTAGATGCACCAAGCTGGAGTATAGGAAAGAGCATGGCAGCCCATATCACCTTTGGACGCATATGTGAAGTGTATCACAAGGAGCTAGAGAATACCATTTATCAAATATGTGGCCTCCGAGATGAAAAATGGGAGATGATTCATACCAGGAGGGATGGATCAATTGCAGCCTACATTCAAGAGATGGGAGATCATATTCATCGACAAGAGAATCAACAAACTATTAACATAAAGAAGATCAAGAAATTGGTGAAGAGAAACAACGAGCTAGAAGAGGAACTCAAGTCTACACGCGATGGATACGAGGAAGAGATTGTTGTACTACTGGAGAAGCAAGAAGACCTGAAGAAGAAGGAAGGACTACAAATGGAGAATATCAATCGAGAACCAGCAAAGGAGATCCGTTCGGAGGACTACATCATCCTGGACAACACAGACACGGATAGTGATGCAAATGATGACAACGATGACGACTACGTTGACGAAGCTAGAGCAGATATCATGGAGTCTTCCTCTGATGAAAATTTCTAGATGACCACCATTGTAACTAGTAGTATTCCCTCCAAGTAGTTAGCAATGATTGAGTTTGTAATCATAGGTTAGACCGATTGTGTGATCTTGTGTGCTATTGACTGAAGTGAATTGATTGTGTTTGTCTCATGAGCATATGGGTAGTGAAATCTCTCTTAGTCCTCATTTCTATTCTGTTTTCTCACCCCTTCTAACCCATCAGATGCCTCTGAGACGTGACAATGGATTTGCATTTGCACCGGAGCTCACTCAGTTGATCCAGCAGCAGAATGCCTTGATGCAAATACTAGTTCAGAACCAGAACCAAGGCAACAACAACAACAACCCACCACCTCCACCCCCTGTTGACCACCTAGCCCGTTTTCTAAGGTTGAATCCGCTGGTGTTCTCTAGTAGCACCGAGCCAATTGTTGCAGATGATTGGCTCCGCAAGATTGGAAGAGAGCTGACCACTGCAGGATGCACAGATGCGGAGAGAGTGCGCTTTGCCGCATGCTATGTCTTGAGCTTGCGTTGGTTTTCCTTGAAGAGGAAAGGGTGATGCAGCAAAGTAGCGTAAGTATTTCCCTCAGTTTTTGAGAACCAAGGTATCAATCCAATAGGAGGGTCCTCAAAAGTCCCACGCACCTACACAAAATAAAAAGAACCTCGCAACCAACGCAATAAAGGGGTTGTCAATCCCTTCACGACCACTTGCGAAAGTGAGATCTGATAGAGATAATATGATAAGACAAATATTTTTGGTATTTTTATGATATAGATTGGAAAAGTAAAGATGCAAATAAAAGTAGATTGAAAACTTATATGATAAAAGATAGACCCAAGGGCCATAGGTTTCACCAGTGGCTTCTCTCAAGATAGCATAAGTATTACGGTGGGTGAACAAATTATTGTCGAGCAATTGATAGAAAAGCTCATAGTTATCAGATTATCTAGGCTTGATCATGTATATAGGCATCACGTCCGTGACAAGTAGATCGAAACGATTCTGCATCTACTACTATTACTCCAAACATCGACCGACTCCTGCCTACATCTAGAGTATTAAGTTCATAAGAACAGAGTAACACATTAAGAAAGATGACATGATGTAGAGGGATAAACTCATGCAATATGATATAAACCCCATCTTTTTATCCTCGATGGCAACAATACAATACGTGCCTTGCTGCCCCTGCTGTCACTGGGAAAGGACACCGCAAGATTGAACCCAAAGCTAAGCACTTCTCCCATTGCAAGAAAGATCAATCTAGTAGGCCAAACCAGACTGATAATTCGAAGAGACTTGCAAAGATAACTTAATCACACATAAAAGAATTCAGAGGATATTCAAATATTTCTCATAGATAAACTTGATCATAAACCCACAATTCATCGGATCTCGACAAACACACTGCACAAAGAGTTCCATCGAATAAATCTCCAAGAAGATCGAGGAGAACTTTGTATTGAGATTCAAAGAGAGAGAAGAAGCCATCTAGCTAATAACTGTGGACCCGAAGATCTGTGGTAAACTACTCACAACTCATCGGAAGGGCCTTGGAGATGATGTAGAGGCCCTCCATGGTCGATTTCCCGTCCGGCGGAGCACCGGCGAAGGCTCCAGGATGGAATCTCGCGGATACAGAAGGTTGCGGCGGTGGAATTAGGTTTTCATGGTCGCTTCTGATGGTTTCAGGGTACAGGTGTATATGTAGGAGGAAGAAGTAGGTCGGTGGACGCTCGAGGGGCCCACAAGGGTGGGGGGGCGCCCACCCCTAGGGGGCGCACCGGGCACCCTCGTGGCCGCCTCCTCTGTTGCTTGACGTCCACTCCGAGTCCCCTGGATCACGTTTGTTCCAAAAAGATCGCCCTCGAAGGTTTCATTCTGTTTGGACTCCGTTTTATATTGCTTTCCTTCAAAACACTAAAATAGGCAAAAAAAACTGCAATTCGGGCTGGGCCTCTAGTTAGTAGGTTAGTCCCAAAAATGATATAAAAGTGTAAAGTAAAGCCCATAAACATCCAAAACGGGTAATATAATAGCATGGAACAATTTAAAATTATAGATACGTTGGAGACATATCACCGCACATCAGCTTGATGGACCCGCAACATCTTGGTGGGAGAATTTCACCGCTACTTACCCCATTTACACTATTACATGGGATCAGTTTCAGCAGGCTTTCTGCACTACCCATGTTTCAGCAGGAGATATGAGCATGAAGAAGTGTGAGTTTCGCAACTTGCACCAAGGATCACTCTGTGTATTTGAAAACCGAACCGAAAAACCATATCGAAAATAAACCAAACCGAACCAATTTTATGGTTTTTATGGTTTCTGGTTTCGGTATGGTATGAACTTTTCATACCAATTTGAACTTTGGTTTTTATGGTATATACCGAAAAACCGAACGGTTAACCGAATAAACCGAAGTAAAAAATAACTTTATATTTCTTGAGATTAACAACCATAAAAGTTGTCATTTTCTTGTACATGAGTTAAATTCACTACTAAGCACGTAAATTTTCTTGTAACATAGTCATTTTTCTCCTTTTTAAATGATAAGCACGTCCATAGCGATCAATAGATGAATCAAAGCATTCATATATACTTATATATGTAGTCATATACTATTTGTGTAAAATAGTATGTGTTTTGAGTCATAAATTGCAAATTAGTATACTTCATTTTCAAATTCGCGTCAACTTTGGTTTTTATGGTATATATCGAAACCATACCGAAATAATTTGATATATACCAAAACCAAACCGTATTTTATTTTTACACCATATTTACCGACGTATTAATACCGTACAAACCGTATAAATTGAATCATGTAAACCGAATAAACCGAACGCACAGGGTGAGCCAAGGAGGACGTACAGTGGGCCAGTATGTGGATGTGTTTAGCAAGTTAGCACGCTATGCCCTAGATGACGTAGCTAGAGATGCCGCTAAGCAGGAGAAGTTTCTAAAGGGACTCAAGGATGAGCTGAGATTGCAGTTGATGGTGGCAACATTCAACAACTACCAGGAGTTGGTAGACAGGGCTCTCATGATTGAAGGCAAGCAGCAACAGATTGATAATCGCAAGAGGAAGTATAGACAAGGGAGGTACAGTTCAAGAGCTCAGCAGAAGCCCCGCTATTCCCTGTACTCGGGAGGACATAACCACAACCATGGAGGCCATAACCATGAAGGACATATACACAATGTAGCAAGTTCGCACAACCACAGTGGTCCCAAGAATGGCAATGGGAAGGGAGGAAGCAGCAGCCAGAACCGTTCCAACCCAGCAACACCAGCCAAGCGGGATCTGAGCCACATTACCTGTTTCAAGTGCCAGAAGACCGGACATTATGCCACTGAATGCCCTGAAGCCAAGAATGGAAATGCAATGGAGGTTCCGCGAAGAAGCCCAACCCCTTCACCAAAGGTCAGGTGAACCACGTCAGCGTGGAGGAGATTGAGGATCAATCCGACGCAGGTGTCGGTAAATTTTTGATTAATGCATTTACCGCACTTGTTCTTTTCGACACTGGTGTATCGCATTCATACAAATCAAGGGGATTTGTGGATAAGTATAACCTGCCAACTGTAGCCCTTAAGTCACCTATGTTAGTAAGTTCCCCAGGAGCGGAGTATATGGCTAGTAGGGGATGCTATCAGTTGCTACTAACCATAGGTAGACATGTTTTCCCCATCGACATAATTGTTCTGAAGTCACAAGGATTGGATGTGATACTAGGAATGGATTGGCATCCAAGTTTTAAGGGAACATCGATTGCGCTAGTAAATCAATTCTTCTCACCACCCAGAAGAAAAGAGGATCAAGTATGTATCCCGGCATGCGCCGAGGAGGACTCAAGTGAAATCCTTATCAGGAGTTGTATAGGAGGAAGTACCAGTGATGAAGGATTACCCCGACGTATTTCCGGAGGAGTTATCGGGCATGCCACCGGATCGAGACATTGAATTTTTGATTGAGCTATTGCCAGGCACCGGACCAATATCAAAGAGACCATATCGGATGCCCACAAAGGATCTGGAGGAAATTAAGACGCAGATAAAGGTGTTACTAGAGAAAGGTTACATCAGACCAAGTTCATCACCTTGGGGAGCCCCAGTGCTTCTAGTGGAGAAGAAGGATGGATCTTTGAGGATGGTTGTTGATTATCATGCGCTGAATGAAGTAACGATTAAGAATAAATATCCTCTGCCGATGATCAATGATTTGTTTGACCAGTTGCAAGGAGCTAAAGTTTTCTCCAAGATCGATCTTTGATCAGGTTATCACCAGTTGAAGATCCGAGAGCAGGATATATCTAAGACAACTTTTACCACAAGGTATGGACTATATGAGTATACCTTTATGTCATTTGGTTTGACTAACGCGCCTACCTACTTCATGAATATGATGAACAAAGTGTTTATGGAGTTTTTGGATAAGTTCGTCATGGTGTTCGTTGATGATATATTGGTCTACTCGAAGAATGAAGAGGAGCATAAGGAGCATTTGCGTTTGGTTGTTGAGAAGCTCAGGGAACATCAGTTGTATGCCAAGTTCAGCAAATGTGAGTTTTGGTTACAGGAAGTAGGATTTCTCGGACATGTTATATACGGAGAAGGAATAGCAGTAGACCTTACCAAGGTTGCTTCTGTCACTAAATGGTTGGCACCCACATCAGTTGGAGAGATCAAAAGTTTTCTTGGACTCGCAGGTTATTACCGGAGGTTTATTGAGAATTTCTCCAAGATTGCAAAGCCCATGACGGAGTTATTGAAGAAGGACCCCAAGTTTATATGGACTGAGTATTGTGAGGCTAGTTTTTAGGAGTTAAAGAAACGTTTGGTTACAACCCAGTGCTGATTCTCCCAGACCAATGTAAGGATTACCAAGTATATTGCGATGCTTCACGTCGAGGACTTGGAGGTGTACTTATGCAAGAAGGAAGAGTTGTTTCATATGGCTCATGACAAGTTCGACCTCATGAGTTGAATTATGATATGCATGATTTGGAGTTAGCAGCCGTAGTGCATGCACTGAAGACATGGAGACACTTTCTCATTGGAAACCATTGTGATGTATACACGGATCATAAGAGTTTGAAATACATCTTCACGCAGAAGGAGTTGAACCTCAGGCAAAGGAGATGGTTGGAGCTCATCAAGGATTATGATATGAAATTGCACTATCATCCTGGAAAGGCCAATGTCATAGCAGACGCGTTGAGCCGCAAGAGTTATGTTAATACGCTCATAACCGGAGGATTACCAAAGGAGTTAGCAGATGATCTTCGAGAACTATGCTTGGAGATAGTTCCAAGAGGTTATGTTGCAGCATTGGAAATTCAGTCCACTCTTTTGGGTAAGATCAGGGAAGCCCAGAAGACTGACAAAGAGATTGCAGAGATAAAGGAAAGGATGAGCAAAGGAAAGGCTAAAGGATTTCGTGAGGATGAGCACGATACTTTATAGTTTGAGGATCGAATATATGTGCCTAATGACCCTGAGATTAGGAAGTTGATTCTGCAGGAGGCACATGATTCACCGTATTCGATTCACCCAGGAAACACTAAGATGTATCTGGATTTGAAGGAAAGTTTCTGGTGGATAGGAATGAAGAAGGATATTGCCGAGTATGTAGCAGTATGTGATGTATGTCAGAGAGTTAAGGCAGAGTATCAGAAACCAGCTGGATTGCCACAGCCATTGCCGATACCCGAATGGAATTGGGATAAGCTTGGCATGGATTTTATCACTGGATTATCCTGGAGTCGTTTAGGCTATGACTCTATCTGGGTTGTAGTCGATCGTTTGACGATAGTAGCTCATTTCATCCCGGTGAAGACAACGTATACAACTGCTAAGTTGGCCAAGATATACATGACCAGAATCGTATGTCTGCATGGAGTTCCGAGGACCATTGTATCAGATAGAAGAACCTAGTTTACTTCAAAGTTTTGGAATCAGTTGCATGAAACCTTGGGTACCAGGCTAGAGTCCAGTACAGCCTTTCATCCACAGACAGATGGACAGACCGAGAGAGTCAATTAGATTTTGGAGGACATGTTGAGAGCTTGTGTGCTAGATTACGGATCTAGTTGGGATGACAATTTGCCGTATGCAGAGTTCTCTTATAACAACAGTTATCAAGCTAGTTTGAAGATGGACCCTTTTGAAGCTTTGTATGGAAGGAGGTGCAGGACACCATTATCATGGGATTAAGTTGGAGATCGACAGTTGTTCGGACTAGACTTAATCAGAGACTCTGAAGAGAAGGTTAAGTTGATTCGCGACAGACTCAAGGTAGCCCAGTCCAGGTAGAAGAGTTATGCGGATACTAAATGCAAGGAGATATTATACGAAGTCGGAGACAGAGCATATCTCCGGGTGTCCCCACTTCAAGGAGTTAAATGTTTTGTAGTCAAGGGAAAGCTAGCACAACGTTTTGTGGGACCATACAGAGTTTTAGAACGCATGAGAGAAGTTGTATACAAGCTAGAATTGCCAGAAGGATTGTTAGGAGTTAATGATGTGTTTCACGTTTCCCAGTTGAAGAAGTGCCACACAGAGATGGCTAATATTCCTCTGAGAGATAGAGTACCACTAGAAGCAATTCAGTTAGATAGTGATTTGACCTATGAAGAGAAGCCAATCAAGATTCTCGAGTTATCCAGTCGAGTTACTCACAGCAAGGTTATCAAGTTTTGCAAATTTCAGTGGAGCCACCATACCGAGGAGGAAGCCACCTGGGAGCGAGAAGAAGATCTCTGCAAAGACCACCCATACCTTTTTGCTGACCAAACCGAATCTCAAGGGCGAGATTCATCTTAAGGGGGGAGGGGTAGATTTGTAACATCCCAATTTTCAATTCGGATGTTATACATAGATCATCATATGCATATCATATTTATTCTTGAATTTTATTGTGATCCTAGAAAACTTAAGCAACTCAAGGACCCAAGGAGAGTTTTGGAGGTTTCACAAAATTCATATTTGAATTTATTTCAAATTTGAAGAAAGGATCAATTTGATTTTATTATTTTATCTCCAATTAGTTCCAATATTAAAAATAAATAAGAGAAGATAATATGACTTCTTCAACCTAAGAGAAATATTGGAGAAAGAATTTTAAAATCAAATTATTGTTTTATTGGTATTTTATTTGCATCTTTGTCCAGAAAAATGTTCATCTTGTCCTAAATATTAGGTTTGGACGGTGAAATTTGTTTTTGGAATTTTTAGAATTTTATTTATATTTATTTAGGATTTTTCTTTGCGGCAGAATTGTTTTTTTTTAAGTTACGGACCGACTGGGCCGAAGCCCAGCCGGCCCAGTGCGCCGACCGCCTTCCCGAGCACCGCCGCCGTAGCCGGCACAAACTCCTAGGAGTCTGGCGCGCCGCCGCTGCCCGACTCGGACTCCAAGTCGGAGTCCCTCCCCACGAGGGCCTTTATAAGCCATCGCCCTGCCTCCCGATCCCGTCGCCAGCCCCGCCGCCGCAGCCTCGCCTCCGCCGCCGAGTGC
>NC_057801.1:127680743-127712846 GCF_018294505.1 Triticum aestivum
CCTTCGCCGCCGCTGCCCCGCGCTGCTGCCGCCGATGCACGCTACCGCTCGCTGCCCGCGCCGTCGACCGCCACCGCTGAGTCGCCGCCGTTGCCGTCACCGTTGAACCAGAATTGACCGGTTTATTCTCTGGTTTTTCTTCGGTTCGGTAGTTTTATATCGGCTTTTTTAGGTTTGCTTATTTAACGAACGTTCGAACGGTTCTCGTCGGATTAGTTTTGTTAGAGAACATTCGCGTCGTAGTTTTTTTCTTTTTAGTTTATTTTCGGCCAGGGACCTATCCGCAAATTGTTTTATCGCAATTTAGCCCCTGATCTTAAAACTACCATAACTTTTTACTCGTTTATCCAAATTAGATGAAACCAGCGCCTAAATCTTCGTGTCATTCTGTTCTTTCTAGTTAAACAACTTTAACATGATTTTGGTACTGTAAAATTTGAGTTTAGTCCAGTTTAGTAAACGATCTTGATTTGTTCGTATTTTGAGTTTTGTTTCTCCGTTTGAGTTGAATCTTTTTGCAAATCGTAGCTAATCACATGTACTACTGTTAAGATCTAAGACACATGATTATACTACTGTTAGGTTTGACTTTTGCTAGTTTAAGCCGTTTGCATGTTTCGTGTTTGATTTGGATCTTTTCTCAGTTTTCCCGTTGTTTCGTTTGAGTGATTGCTTATGTATGCTACTGTTTCTCTACACTAGATTACCCGGAGTGCGAACCTTGTTACTACGAATCTCTAGAGTTTGCAGATTGTCAGCAAGGCAAGTTACACTTTGATCATACCCTTTTATACCCCGTTTTTACTATGCATTAGTATTACTCCTCAAACAATTGCATGAGTAGGATTGGGAACATGTGGTTTGGTTGTAGTGCTTGAGGTAGGAACCTAATACCTTTTGATCACCCCAGGAATATACGTTATGCTTATGTATTGCTTAGACATGCTCGTAGACGGGGACTGGATCGTGATTTACACATGGAAGTTTGAGAGTTATTTAATCATGGATAACATTAAGGTGGCAACTTTAATATACATCTGCGTGGATTGGTTGAGGCACCTGAGGAACCCAGTGTTGCCTATTTTGGGAAATCCTGGAGTACCCGTGTGATTTTTCCTACGGTTCGCCACCCGGGCTCAAAGGGATCATATGATTATTCATTCCAGAAACTTTCGTGTGCAGCCACAAGCCATTATCGGCTTTGGCATAGTTGGTAAGTTGCGTGAGCTCTTGAAGAGGTGGACTAGTATATGTAGGGGAAAGTAGGTGTACCAGTCCGCCCGGATTAGAGAGTTAATGCTTCAGAAAGACTGTGTCTCGGTCATCTGATCATGGATGCGGTCGAGTCTTGTGGGAAAAGTGAGCAAACCTCTGTAGAGTGTATAAACTAATCATGGTTAGCCATGTCCCCAGTTATGGACATCTTGAGTATCTTGTACTTGAATCTATTGATGTGATCTCATCACTTTACTTAATGAAATTATTGGGTTAATGATGATACTTTTAGTCGAGATTTGAGTTGGGGTTACCTTCTCAAATAAAGGTCAACTTGGGAGTAGTTAAATAAATTTATTCCTTTGTTGTAGGAACAATATTTAGCTTTATGCAAAACCATAAACTTACAGCCTCCACCAGCCAAATACTGCATTTAGATATAGTTCTTGCATTTCATTGCTTTAAAGTGTAACTCTGCCAGCATATTCAATGTACTGACCTACATGGGTGCAACGTCTCATGTTGCAGACTACTCAGACGATGAATAAGGTGTGATAGGTCTTTGTTTTGCACTCAGCTATGCCGTTGGAGTTGATGGACTCATTTACCTTCGAAGCTTCCGCAGTTATTTAGTTTAGATGGATTTCAGCCATGATACTTTTGTGTAATCATAGGACTCGATGTAATAAGTGTATGATTGAAACTCTATTATAATTCCTCGAGTAATGTGCATGTCAGCATTACCTATCCAGGGATGACACTGATGCATAGAGACTTGACCATTTGAGGTCTGGTCGCTACAAGATGGTATCAGAGCACACGCTGACTGTAGGACGTGATCACTAGAATAAGCCACAGGAATTCTCTTCTCTGCTCATTTCTAATTCTCCTCTCTTTCTACTCTATAGATGGCGAATCCCAGGAACAAGTTCACTCAGCCGGATGACGACACCCCTTTCGGACGCCACTTGAAGGAAGTCACTAAGTACTTGAACATCGGACTACCAAGCTTCACGGGGACTTTCACTACATCTGTACTGGAAGAGGAATGTTGGAAGATTAAAGTCTGGGTACCTGGGAGGACATTTGCGCCAACAACGAAGCCTATTGATTTCTACCAGGATGCACCAAGCTGGAGTATAGGAAAGAGCATGGCAGCCCATATCACCTTTGGACACATATGTGAAGTGTATCACAAGGACCTGGAGAATACCATTTATCAAATATGTGGCCGCCGAGATGAAAAATTGGAGATGATTCATACCAGGAGGAATGGATCAATTGCAGCGCACATTCAAGAGATGGGAGATCATATTCATCGACAAGAGAATCAACAAATTATCCACATGAATAAGATCAAGAAACTGATGAAGAGAAACAACAAGCTAGAAGAGGAACTCAAGTCTACACGCGATGGATATGAGGAAGAGATTGTTGTACTACTGGAGAAGCAAGAAGACCTGAAGAGGAAGGTAGGACTACCAGTGGAGAATATCAATTGAGAACCAGCAAAGGAGATACGTTCAGAGGACTACATCATCCTGGATGACACCGACACGGATAGTGATGCAAATGATGACAGTGATGACGAGTACGTTGACGAAGCTGGAGCAGATATCATGGAGTCTTCCTCTGATGAAAATTTCTAGATTACCTGTAACTAGTAGTATTCCCTCCAAGTAGTAGCCACGGTCGAGTTTGTAATCATAGGTTAGACTGATTGTGTGATCTTGTGTGCTATTGACTGAAGTGAATTGATTGTGTTTGTATCATGAGCATATGGGTAGTGAAATCTCTCTTAGACCTCATTTCTATTCTGTTTTCTCACCCCTTCTAACCCATCAGATGCCTCTGAGACATGACAATGGATTTGCATTTCCACTGGAGCTCACTCAGTTGATCCAACAGCAGAATGCCTTGATGCAGATACTAGTTCAGAACCAGAACTAAGGCAACAACAATAACGACCCACCACCTCCACCCCCTGTTGACCACCTAGCCCGTTTTCTAAGGTTGGATCCGTCGGTGTTCTCTAGTAGCACTGAGCCGATTGTTGCAGATGATTGGCTCCGCAAGATTGGAAGAGAGCTGACCAATGCAGGACGCGCAAATGCGGAGAGAGTGTGCATTGATGTACATCAGCTTGATGGACCCACAACATCTTGGTGGGAGAATTTCACCGTCAGTTACCCCATTGACATTGTTACATGGGATCAGTTTCAGTAGGCTTTCCGCACTGCCAATGTTTCAGCAAGAGCTATGAGCATGAAGAAGCATGAGTTACGCAACTTGCGCCAAGAGGGATGTACAATGGGCAAGTATGTTGATGAGTTTAGCAAGTTAGCACGCCATGCCCCAGATGACGTAGCCACAGATGCCGCTAAGTAGGAGAAGTTTCTGGAGGGACTCAAACGATGAGCTGAGCATGCAATTGATGGTGGCAACATTCAACAACTACCAGGAGTTGGTAGACAGGGCTCTCATGAATGAAGGCAAGCAGCAACAGTTTGATAATCACAAGTGGAAGTATGGACAGGGGAGGTACACTTCAGGAGCTCAGCAGAAGCCCCGCTATTCCCCGTACTCGGGAGCATATAACCACATGCATGGAGGCCATAACCATGAAGGACATACGCATAATGGAGCAAGTTCGCACAACCACAGTGGTCCCAAGAATGGCAATGGGAATGGAGGAAGCAGCATCCAGAACCATTCCAACCCCGCAACACCAGCCAAGAGGGACCTGAGCCACATTACCTGTTTCAAGTGCTAGAAGACCGGACATTATGCCACTGAATGTCCTGAAGCCAAGAATGGAAATGGCAATGGAGATTCCGCGAAGGAGACCAACCCCTTCACCAAAGGTCAGGTGAACCACGTCAGTGTGGAGGAGATTGAGTATCAACCCGACGCAGTTGTCGGTAAGTTTTTGATTAATGCATTTACCGCACTTGTTCTTTTCGATACTAGTGCATCGCATTCATACATATCAAGGGGATTTGTGGATAAGTATAACCTACCAACCATAGCCCTTAAGTCACCTATGTTAGTAAGTTCCCCAGGAGCGGAGTATATGGCTAGTAGGGGATGCTATCAGTTGCCACTAACCATAGGTAGACATGTTTTCCCCACCGACCTAATTGTTCTGGAGTCACAAGGATTGGATGTGACACTAGGAATGGATTGGCTATCCAAGTTTGAAGGGAACATCGATTGCGCTAGTAAATCAATTCTTCCCACCACCTAGAAGGAAAGAGAATCAAGTATGTATCCCGACATGCGCCGAGGTGGACTCAGGTGAATTCCTTATCAGGAGTTGTACAGGAGGAGGTACTAGTGGTGAAGGATTACCCCGGTGAATTTTCGGAGGAGTTACCAGGCATGCCACCGGATTGAGACATTGAGTTTTTGATTGAGCTATTGCCAGACACCGGACCAATATCAAAGAGACCGTATCAGATGCCCGCAAAGGATCTGGAGGAAATTATGACGCAGATAAAGGAGTTACTGGAGAAAGGTTACATTAGACCAAGTTCATCACCTTTGGGAGCCCCAGTGCTTCTAGTGGAGAAGAAGGATGGATCTTTGAGGATGGTTGTTGATTATCGTGCGCTGAATGAAGTAACGGTTAAGAACAAATACCCTCTGCTGAGGATCAATGATTTGTTTGACTAGTTGCAAGGAGCTAAAGTTTTCTCCAAGATCAATCTTCGATCAGGTTATCACCAGTTGAAGATCCGAGAGCAGGATATACCTAAGACAGCTTTTACCACAAGTTACAGACTATGTGAGTATACCGTTATGTCATTTGGTTTGACTAACGCGCCTGCCTATTTCATGAATATGATGAACAAAGTGTTTATGGAGTTTTTGGATAAGTTTGTCATGGTGTTCATTGATGATATATTGGTCTACTCGAAGAATGAAGAGGAGCATAAGGAGCATTTGCGTGTGGTTCTTGAGAAGCTTAGCGAACATCAGTTGTATGCCAAGTTTAGCACATGTGAGTTTTGGTTAAAGGAAGTAGGATTTCTCGGACATGTTATATCCAGAGAAGGAATAGCAGTAGACCCTACCAAGGTTGCTTCTATCACTGAATGGTTGGCACCCACATCAGTTGGAGAGATCAGAAGTTTTCTTGGACTCGCGGGCTATTACCGGAGGTTTATTGAGAATTTCTCCAAGATTGCAAAGCCCATGATGGAGTTATTGAAGAAGGATACCAAGTTTATATAGACTAAGGATTTTGAGGCCAATTTTCAGGAGTTGAAGAAACGTTTGGTTACAACCCCAGTGCTGATTCTCCCAGACCAACGTAAGGATTACCAAGTATATTGCGACGCTTCACGCCGAGGACTTGGAGGTGTACTTATGCAAGAAGGAAGAGTTGTTTCATATGCCTCACGACAGCTTCGACCTCATGAGTTGAATTATGCTATGCATGATTTGGAGTTAGCACCCGTAGTGCATGCGTTGAAGACATGTAGACACTTTCTCATTGGAAACCATTGTGATGTATACACGGATCATAGGAGTTGAACCTCAGGTGTCAGAGTAAATGACCACAGGTAGCCTAACCGGCCCCCTGGCTCTTCAAAAACATCGGGCTGACTAGGCCCTCAAACATCCAAGATGAAGGGCTGCCTTCTCCTGGCCGGCTCCTCCACTGGCCTGCTACTGGAAGGAGGCAAGGTTCCACAAGCCCTTTCGAAGTAGGCTGACTCTTAGCAGGCGGCCTCCAGAGTGTACGACTCCTAGCAGGCGGCCTGACCTACACCCTCAAAGTTTGCACCCACATAACGGCGATAAGACGGGGCGTGGAAACAGTGAAGCCTACCACCACCGAATCCCGGAGCCAGCGTGGCCACAGTGCACCGTACCGGGCGGCCATCCCTTGTCCGGTGCGGCACTGTTGCCATGTTGACCGTGACGTCACCCATGATAGGCTGTCAGTACGGCCCGCGGGCAGCGGGTCCCTCTTGCCAGAGAACCACCAGAGGGCGGTTGGACCTGACCAGTCGGCACGGGGGGAGGCCGGCTCCCAACAGTCGGCCTACCCTTGTCCTAGAAGTTTGTGCACCATTTAGTAGATAAGACGGGGTAAGGCTACAGTGAACACCCCCCAGGCGGTAGTACTGTAGCCATGCTTACCCCGACAAAGTTGTGGTCACCAAGAGCGAGGCTACAGTAGCTAGCCGCCGACAAGGCCCCCGAGCGGTGGGCCCAGCCTGTCGGCCAAGGGGCCAACAGCCGGCAGGACCCACCAGTCGGCAGGCCCCAGCGGCCGGTGGAGAAGCCGACGACCATAGAGACGATCTGGACCCACATCCGTCCGGATTACCATTGTACCCCTGGGGGTAGACCTATATAAACCCCCCAGGACACCCATGCAAAGTGTTGATCCATGAGAACTACACACACCACATAGAGAGAAAAGGAGAGCTAGCCTTGCCCTGGTTTTTCCTCTAGCCAAACAGCTCAAGGAGCCTCTTGTAGCCACTTGTTGATTTAGTGATCATGCGGAGACCCTGCAGAGCAGGACTAGGGGTGTTATCTCCTAGGAGAGCCCCGAACTTGGGTAAGATTCGCCAGCGTGCATGTCTTCGCCTTATCCCGTTTCCAGGCACCAGCGATGTCTTACTGGCTCCCACAATGATTAGCCACCCGTTGGCATATGTTGCACCTACCACCCGACATTTGGCGCCCACCATGGGACCAGGTGCACCATCGTCCGGAGATCTGCTCTGTACGGGAACCCTCTTCCTCCCTATCAAGTGTAGCCAGCCCGGCACGCCCAATGGCGCTTGCCCCGACGTGCTGCATGGCATCGACACCGCCTTCGCAGTGAGCTGCCTTGCCGATCTTCTTGGTGAGGTCCGCATCTCCGATGAGCCCGCGCCCAAAGCGGGTGCAACCAACTCTAAGAGCTGTCTCATCAACCTCCTCAGCAAGCTCGACATTGCCAGCGAGCTCACCTCTGACCTGGAGTCGATCCGCTCCACCGACCCGATTCTCGTCGACTCCAACACGGCATCCCTCGACGCCTTCCCCACCAACGTGGTGATATCGACGACCCTCTTCCTCATGCCGACAGCAGCGGCAGCACTGTCACCGAGGTGCTGGTCATCAGCCACGGCGCTGCATCTCGCAAGAACGCCCACGACAATCTGCAGACGGTGTTGCACGACTTGTCCACCCCCATTCCGGCTGACGCTGACGCCGAGACGCTGGAAGCCCGCCGCGTTGCCCTCATCGAGAAAGACAAGAAGATAGCCTCCATGAGACGCCTCATCAAGGCTTATCAGCGCGAGGTCGATCGTGCCGCCTATGGCACACCGCCTGCCGGTGGGCCTAGCCGGCTTGGTGCTATCAAGAAGCGCGGCACAGCTATCGCCAGCATGCTAGGTGCTGACGGCCCAGTCTATGCCATGCCGCTCGATAACCTGCGTGCCGCTCAGGCGGCAGCAGACGAGCTGGAAGGGTTGGATGGCGACGAGCTACGCTGCATGATGAGACGCGTCCAGTAGCTCATCGACGCGGCCGCAAAATGGCAAGAAGCCGGCGCCCGCGCCGAGAGTCCTCCCCCACGCCGAGATCATGGTGCGACCATCCGGATGCCGACCGTTGACGGCGCCCGTGAGCGAAAAGACAAGGAGCCGACTGCTAGCCGCAGTCGGACGCGCCTCACCATCGAGTGTGACGTAGAAGCCCGCCCACGAGCATTGGAGCGGCGAGGCAATAACCCGCCTCCTCCTCCGCCTCGCAGGGAGAGATATCCCTCCCTGCCACCTGTTGAGCACCCGACGCTCAGTGGCCGGTTGGGCCGCTGTGAAGGAATCAGCGAGAACGACGCCCGCCATCGGATCGAGTGCCTGGCGCGATCCCTGTCGCTAGAAGAAGAAGATGATGTCGGTCCGCCCTATTTTGGCCCCCGCATCCACGACGAGCCCTTTCCCGAAGGGTTCTCGCTCCCAAGAGACACGCCCAAATACAACGGCTCCATCGAGCCAGAAGACTGGCTAATAGACTACTTCACTGCGGTCAGCATAGCAAACGGCAACAGGCGCGTTGCCGTGAAGTACGTCCCGCTCATGCTTCAAGGCACGACAAGTACCTGGTTGAACAGCCTCAAGGCTTACAACGTCAATAGTTGGCTGGACTTCATAGAAGTCTTCATCCGCAACTTCACCAGCACGTACAAGAGGGCACCCAAGCCACGCCAGCTTTCCCTGTGTGTCCAAGGCCCGACCGAGTCCAGCCGCGACTACCTGATGTGCTGGGCTGAGCTCCGCAACTCTTGTCAAGGGGTGCACGAGGTGCAAGCAATTGAATACTTCCCCGCCGGGTGCCGAGAGGGCACCCTCCTCAAGTACCGGCTCCTCTGTGATGAGCCATCTACACTCGACGAGCTGCTGATCATAGCAGACAAATACGCCACCACTGACTCCTCAATGAAAACGGAGCTCCGGGTGGACGCCTCTGGAAAGGTGCTTCCTCCGGCTCCGAAAACGCTGGCTGGCGACTCCAATCGGTGCCCGCATCAGAACGACAACAAGCGCAAGGCCCCGATGCCGACTTCCACCAGTCGGCAAATGGCAATGGTCGAGGACGAGCAGCCTGATGGGCAGCCCATGCCCAAGCATCCCAAAGGTGGCAGGATGGCTTGGCAGCCTGTTTTCTCCTACGAGCAAACCCTCAACGCCCCCTGCAAGTTCCACAGTAGCGCGAAGCTGTCCAACCACCTAACCCAGAAGTGTCATTGGTTCACCTGAATCTCCAAAGGTGAAGGGCTGCTACCTCCTCCGCCTGCTGGCCAGCCGCCTCCGGCTCCTCAGCAGCCGACCGCTTGCCTAGCAGTCGGAGCCATTCAAGACGAGTTCCCTGACGAGCATGCAGCCTATGTCATCTTTACAAGCCAAGCTAAAGATAGGCGCAGCCGGCGCCGACAGCACCAAGAAGTCAATGCAATCGCTTCCAAAGATCCAGAGTTCATGCATTGGTCAGGAAGGCCCATCAGTTTGAGTCGGGCTGTGTCGGTGGGAAATGACACCTGTGGGATCGCTGGAATCCCTTCTGCGGTTGCGGGCGTGGAATCGTGAGAAGAGCGGGACTAGGGGATGGCACACAGGGAATTTACCCACGTTCGGGCCGCAAAGATGCGTAAAACCCTACGATCCCGCTTTGGTGGTTGTATTAGTGTTCTTGAGCTCTCGAACTAGCTCTGGGTGCTGCGAGGTTCAAAAGAGCTGAATCCCCTCTCAGAATGCCATGGGCCTCCTTTTATAGGCGAAAGGGGCTGCCACAGTGGCACACAAGAGGTCGAAAGTGCTACAACGTTGCGAGGTTATCGCTAGTATTACAGGACAAGACGCATTAAATGCGGGGCTTAGGTGTCCGTCACTTTATTGGGGGACGGGGGTGAGGCCCATCCCGTCCATTGCTGCCCCTCCTGGCTTCGACACATGCCCTGGCCAGCAATGCATGCAGCGCCATGTAGGTAGGCAGGAAGCTGAGGTGGCGTGGTGGAGCCTCCACGAAGGTCTGCATGCTGCCATGCAGGTGCCTGCCCAGCTGGTTGGGTCGGTGGCTGCGTATGAACAGTGGTAGGAACTTGGCTGGTGCAGGCCTGGCAGTGGCCTTGCCGGGGCGCTTGATGATGGTCTTGCCGGGTGGGCCGGCAAGGGTCTTGCCGCGGCGCGCTGGGTTCCCCGGCAAGGATCTTGCCGGGGGGTCCTGTGGGTTTCTTCGATGGGGACGATTGCTCTTCTATCCCCATTTGATCTTGATTGCACTATGTCTTCACAAAGATCTGCATGCCACCATGGAGGTGCCTCCCGAACCCTGTCCCAACACGACTGCTCAGCATCGGTGGGCTCGAAGGTGGCTCGCTCAGCGGGTGTGGACGAGCTGCCCCGGCAAGGATCTTGCCGGGGCTGCTAGGGCTGCCCTCGGCAAGGGTCCTTGCCGGGGCAACCTGTATTGTCGTCCAACCTTTGTGGTCTTGGTCCTTTGTTGTTTTTGCTTTGCTTGTCCCTGTGGCCTTGGCTCTTCTCCGGCTTCCCTCTCTTGCCTTACTCATGTGTGGTCGTGGCAGGTGGCTCTGACTGCCCGCGAACAAGTAAAGGGGTCAAAAGCTAGGCCCCTACTTTTGTACACCGTCAGGAGCCCCCGGGCCTGGGTCACACATAGGCGCAGCACATTGTTGGGCCAGGCCCAGAATGGTGTGCGGGCAGTTGAGGCGGATTTTACCGCGGCCACTGTTCCGCCCGCTGTGCTTCCCCACGACCTGCGTTGAACATGCGACGTGGGGGTAATGCGCGTGCGTAACATGGGGGCATGCGTGGGATGCCGACCGCATGCATGCGTCGCGTCGCAGTTAATGGGAGAGGAAGCAGTCCGCGTTTTCCCCATAAAAAAGGGATAACCGCGGGTGCGCTGCTCACTTTTCCCCTTTCCCGCGCCTCCCTCCATCTGGAAACCGCTGCCCCCTTTCTCTGGTTTCTTCAAGGATATCATGTACACCTTTGGCTTCCGCCTCCTGGACTTCACCCCAAATGTCATGGCGTGTATGGCCCTTTTCGCACACCTTTGCAAGGGCTTCGTCGGGGTGCATCCCAGCACGGCGCTCTTCCGCCACTATTTCTCCCCCCGGATCCAAAAGGGAGGCGCCATCACCGGCAGCATCGCTTGGATCCCAAGGGCCAAAGGAGCATACCCGGATGGCGCCATGAAGGAGATGTGGGAAGAGTGGCAGGGCCGGTGGTGTTATATCGAGGAGGAGAATCCGCTGGCGTTCTGTGAGGTCCATTAGGTGGCGTCGCTTCGTGGAAAGGACTGGGGCGACGTCGACGTCAATGACGAGAAGCTCACGATCGCCACCACCAGGATCCTCAGGCTTACCCGGGCCGGGCTCACCCTCGAGATGATCGGTGCGGACTTCATCCGTCGCCGGATTTCCCCTCTGCACGATAAGGGGAGGCCGGCCTGGCTTTTTGTGAATGTTGCTGATATCATGCGGCTTCGCCCCGGCTTCGACCATAACCTGAGAGTGCTGAGGCATGCTCATCTCTTCCAGTGAATCTTCCAGCTCGAGGTTAATGAGGAGGGCGAGGTAGAGCGGTCCGACAAGGTGGCAAGAGCTGCCGCGAAGGCCGGCAAGGTGGACAAGGAGCCCATCTTCAAGTTCCCGACGGGGGTGGTCCCGCTCAGCAACAACTCTTGTTAGTCGGATATTGTCGGTGTCAAAACCGGCGGATCTCGGGTAGGGGGTCCCGAACTGTGTGTCTAGGCGGATGGTAACAGGAGACAAGGGACACGATCTTTTTACCCAGGTTCGGGCCCTCTCGATGGAGGTAAAACCCTACTCCTGCTTGATTAATATTGATGATATGGGTAGTACAAGAGTAGATCTACCACGAGATCGGAGTGGCTAAACCCTAGAATCTAGCCTATGGTATGATTGTTGTTCGTCCTACGGACTAAAACTCTCCGGTTTATATAGACACCGGAGAGGGCTAGGGTTACACAAAGTCGGTTACAATGGGAGGAGATCTTCATATCGTATCGCCAAGCTTGCCTTCCACGCCAAGGAAAGTCCCATCCGGACATGGGACAGAGTCTTCAATCTTGTATCTTCATAGTCCGGGAGTCCGGCCATCCGGACACCCCCTAATCCAGGACTCCCTCAGTAGCCCCTGAACCAGGCTTCAATGACGACGAGTCCGGCGCACAAGTTGTCTTCGGCATTGCAAGGCAGTTCCTCCTCCGAATATTTCATAGAAGATTTTGAACACCAGGGTAGTGTCCGGCTCTACAAAATAAGTCCCACATTCCATCGTAGAGAGAATAATATTTGTATCAATCGGATCTGCCAACGTATTCTGCGGCGTGACATCATGCCACGACCATGCTTTTATTCATTTTACCGTTCCACCTTGGCGCGTTTAGCGAGGCGGTTTTCTTGGCACGTCTTGTCAAAGCAGAGATCGTGTCCCCTTATTCCGGGATTCTCATCAATACGGGCGTGGGTAACCCAACCGTGACTTAGGTATGACTCCCTAATTAAAAGCGAGTCTCAAATGGTTACGGGGAGGGCTCTTGGTATTCACCTCCTTTATAAAGGAACCAAGGCCCGGCTCCCTTGTTCTTAAACCAATCAAATCCGCCCCTCGCTTCGAGTTCCAACACCCAAAGCTCTAGTTTTATGCGCTTCAGACCTTCGAAGATGTCCGGCTCCGACCCTCAAGGCCGGTGGAGGCCTTCCTCCATTACGAAAGAAGATGTGCGAAAGCTAATAGATGCCAGGTATCTAACCGGCGAAATCTCGCATAGACTGCCTACTCAAGGGCAAGCTGTTCCCGCTCCCCAGCCTGGTGAAAGCATGGTGTTCGCATCTCACTTCCTTCGGGGACTAGGCTTCCCGATCGATCCCTTTGTGAGGGGGCTTATGTTTTACTACGGGCTGGAGTTCCACGACCTAGCTCCGGAGTCCATCCTCCAGATCTCATCATTCATTGTCGTGTGCGAGGCCTTCCTCCATATCACCCCTCACTTAGGATTGTGGCTAAAAACTTTCAAAGTGGAACCGAAAATGATCGAGGGGCAGCACGGTGAGTGCGGAGGGGCTATAATAAGCAAGATGGACGACGCTCCATGGTCCGAAGGCTCTTTTCAAGAGGAGCTCGGCTTATGGCAACGGGACTGGTTTTACATCCCAGCCCCTAGGGGCACCACATGGGTGGCACCGCCTACTTTTTGCTCGGGTCCCCCACCACGGCTGGTGTCATGGGTTAATGAAGGACTTATCTGGGGGCCGCCAAAAGATGTGCCCCTGCTGCAGGGCCGTATTCGAGATCTTCTAGAAAGAGATATCAATCTGACCATAGTGGCGCAAGTCATGGTGATTCACCACACACTGCCCTGCAAACGTCGACCTCTCCGCCTGTGGGGGTTCAATCCGGAGGGACCACGAGTCCTACAACATTTCATGGGAATGACACCCATGGAGATGTGCAAATGGTTCTTTGGATCACAAGCAAGGTGTCCGGATTTGTCTGAGGACACAGGTCTAAGCTGCAACCGCCCGGATGCTAAAGTAAGTAGCCCCGTATTTGAACACACCATCCATATTTTTATCAAATCTACCCTTTAACAGAGTTGCCCTTTGTACAGGAGTGGATAGCGAAGGCGAAGCTTATCAGGTGTCCAGCCCCCCTGCCCGAGACCGTACCGGATCCCATGCTAACCAGGATGCTGGAGGCCGCGCCATTGGCGGAAGGCGAAGGGGGGAACCAAGGAGCTACCGCCTGCATGAAGGAGGCCATTAGGAAGGGAAGAATTGAAAATTCTCCCGACCAGGGAAAGAAAGGGACTGCCTCTAAAGACCCGGAGGTGATAACCTTAAAACGGGAAAAGAAATCTTCGTCAAAGGGTTCGGCACCGGAGAACGCCCCAGCCGAATCGCCCCCTAAAGGGGACCCGCTCTCCCCCGAGGCGTAAGTGAAGGGAGAGGTTCCATAATGAATCACATTCATGTTTTATTCCTGAGGAAAATAAATGAAACATTATCTTGCAGTTCGGATCTTGACCCTTCTCAGCAGAGCTCATCTTCAGGGGATCTTCGTCCGGAGATGATAGAGAGCTAAACGCCTCCTCTTGTTCCACTGTCTCACGAGGCTGGCGACCCCGAGGTATCGTCCCGGAGGGTTTTTTCAAGTCCGGACCCTGGGAAAGGTCGTCAGACTAGTCCGGCACCCTCTTGTGTGCCGGTGGAGGGGCTGAAGGATCTGCTTAGTAGGGCGTCCATCTCAGAAGAACACCGTATGTTGATGGATACGGTGATTGGAAGGATTTCATCCACGGAAAGCGGATTGTACGAGGCTGCCAGGAGTTTACTAACAGGCTTTGAGGTATGTAAAAAGGTGTACCTTTTGGTAGAGCCGCATATTAAATGTGCCCTGTATGAATAGTAGCCCCTGAGACTCTGTGTGTCGTCACGAGTGATGGCGCACAGAGGATCATAACCCTAGGTATAATGTGCCGCCTATTCCATGAAGGTGGCGAGGCGTTCGGTGGCTAGCCAGACTGATGAATCTGCCGAACTAAAGCGGCAACTTGACGTAGCAGATGCCGACATCGCGCTTGTACATAAGCGGCTAGACGAGGCTCAAGGTATGTTCAAAATACACCCAGTAATAGGAGCTTGATGCTCGGGCCTTATATATGTTTTATGTAGATGGTGTTGCTGCCGTGGAGAACCTTCGGGCGGAACTTGCCCGAGCAAAGGAGCAAGCAAGGAAGAGTGATGCGGCTGCCGTTAAAGCGGCTGAAGAGCTAAAAGCCGAACAGGCTGCTCACTGCCAGAGCAAGAAGGAAATGGCCGAGATGGCCATAAAATTGAAGGATGCTACCGACCACTGTAGATTGCTTGAACAAGAAGATAGGGCGGCTCAGAAGGGTTTTGAAAAGATCACTGCCGAAGCCAAGGATACTACCTCTGCCATGAGAGCGATGAAGGAGGAGCTGCATCAGGCCGGAGATATCACGGCTGGAAAGCCTTATATGCTGCGGATGAAGTTCGGAGACCCCAAGTATGCTCCATTAGACCGGCAATGGAGTTCGGAAAACGCTTATCTGGATTTGGCCGCAAGTGCGGCGGACGCGACCGAACACTTCCGCAGCCGAGGTGACCATGAATTGGAAGAGCTTTTTTGGTCGCAGTACCACAATCCAGAACGCCCACTGTCAGTATCCGACCGTTTAGCCGCCTGGCGGAGCTAAACAGATTATCCGGACTCGCCATGAAGTATGTTGCGAGTCGTCTGTGGCAGGAGAAGCCGGAGCCGAAGAGTTATTTTGGCTTGGTGCAGCAATTCCTTGGTTCGGTGCCGCATGCTAATGCAATGAAGAGGTCGGCGTGCATAGAGGGTGCACAGATGGCTCTTGCCCATGTCAAGACATACTGGGCAGATATGAAGGCCGGTATTGTTGCGTCCCAGGATTTGGACGAAAGCCAAGTACTTGCCAAGCACTATTTTGAGGAAGTTCTTCCTGGCGCTCGTATAATAGAGTCGTAGTGCTCGAAGGATGTTGTGTTCGAATAGCTTATACTATTTGTAAGACGAATTGTGTTTTTATGAAAAAAGCTTTTTTATACTTGTGCTTGCAAGAATCATGATGCCTCCTGTGCGGCCGTTTAATGTGTATATTTGTATATAACCTGAAAGATGGCAGTCGTTGGCTTCAGCCCCGACGCATAGAATGCAGGGGTGTTCGCAAAAAGGCGCCTTTTCACACTTAATCCAACATCTTGGTCCTACAAAGGAGGTGGTAGCGCGGCGAACTAGGCAACCAGACTATAATGCTTTATCACTTTCACTTAGCCATAGGAGTTTGACAGTGGGACTACTGAATAGCCCCTAGGGGCACCGCGCTCGCCCGAATTCGGGGCGCGAGTGTGCCTGACCGGGAAGCGGCCCTTCGTTAATGTGGGGGAATCCTAAAGATTCTGAAAGTCATCGAGTGGTTGACTAGTCTCTCGCTATATCATGACAGTCAGTTTTCGGCTTTCTCTACTGAGGTGCTCACCCGGCTGAACCGGGGCACAATCGCAGTAGTTCTCCTGGTGCCGCGTTAGCCAATATAACGGAACGTAAGGCAGCAAAACACAGGAGCCGGGCAAACCCAACATTTGACCAAAGACATGATTCGGAGCTGATGCATATAGGGCCAAACTCGCGACGCCGAACACTCCCTAAGGTATTCGGTCTTTATGAAGACGGGCCGAAATAGAGCCCTTGGTAAAAAAGCCCCTAGTGTCCAGGTATGTGCAAAAATTCTGGCGTGGCCACATGCCAAGACGCCAGCCTCCTCCTCGGCTATAGAGAAAACCGGGGGATGTTATCAACAAGAGACAGTAAAAAAGTTTACGCAGGGTCTTAATCTGAAAAGAATCCTTGGAACGGGTCCCTGCTGCACGTCTGCGCCTGTGTCTCCATTGTGCCGTATCCTGGACGGGCGTAGCACGATGTTCGTATGTGAAAGAGAGGAACTTAGTAAAAAAAAAGTGTGCGAGAAATCTATATCGAAATAAACAAGATATAGTTGGAGCAAGAGTTGGGCCGTATTGTCTCCGAGCGTGAGCACATGGAGCCCCTTGCACGACGGTATGCGGCTATTTGAGCATGTTGACGTCGGACTCGTCTAGCCATGTCCGGGATAGTAGGGCTGGATTTGTGGGCGGCTGTCTAGGCAGCCGCACCCCTGCCCGTACTTTTGGGGATCAATTTATGTTCCCTTGTAATGAAATGATGCCCTTTGGACCGGGCATTTTAAGTGTAAGGGATGCGTAGTGCGGTATTGCATTAAAGTGGGCGAAAGCTTCACGTCCCAGTAGCGCTTGATAGCGACTTACGAATGGGGCAATGTAGAATGTTAGCATTTCACTTCGGAAGTTGTTGGGTGATCCGAACGTGACTTCTAACGTAAGGGAACCCATACTTGGGGTATCCGAACCTGGCGTTACTCCTTGAAAGGAAGTGTTGCCGAGGTGGATTACGACTGGGTTTACCCCGAGTTTGCGGACTGTGTCCTGATATAACAGGTTCAAGTCGCTGCCGCCGTCCATAAGGACGTTTGTAAATTGGAGTCTGTTAATGATTGGATTTAGGACCAAGGCAGTCCAGCCTGCATTCTGGTCTCCTCTAGAGTAATCCTGATGATCGAAGGTGATTGGTTGTAACAACCAGTGGGGTTGCTCCTCCGGGGCTGGCTGTACGGCGCGTGTCGTTGTAGGTGCCGTTCTATTCTTCCCTTTCATCACATGAAGTAGATTTACTGTCTTGACTTCTTGTGGGAACTTCTTTTGTTCTCCGGTGATCTGCTCGTGGGGTGCATCATCATCTTCGCTTGGTGTGTTGAGCCCCTTGTGTTCGGTGTTGAGCTTGCCGGACTGCTTAAAGACCCAATAATCTCGGTGGGTATGGTTTGCAGGTCTCCCAGGAGTGCTGTGGATTTGACATATTTTGTCCAAAATTTTGTTGAGGTTGGATAGCTCGTCCCTATCGTCTTTGGGGGGCAGCTTTTTCTGATTTTGCTAAGAGCTTTTGAATCCGGCGTTTACTGTCGTCCTCATCGGGCTGTTGTCCTTTATCCGGCGCGGTTCTTTGTTATGGCGCAGCTTGCCATTCCCGTCTCTGGATTCGGACGTATTCGGGTCGCTGGTGCTGCTTCTTGCCAACTAGCTATCCTCTCCTACACAGAAGCGGGTCATGAGGCTTGTTAACACGGCCATTGTTCGCGGCTTTTCTTGGCCGAGATGTCTGGCGAGCCATTCGTCTCGGACGCTATGTTTGAAAGCTGCTAGGGCCTCTGCATCCGGACAGTTGACTATCTAATTCTTTTTGATAAGGAATCTGTTCTAGAGCTTCCGGGCTGACTCTCCGGGCGGCTGAGTTATATGACTCAGATCATCTGCATCTGGGGGCCGGACATAGGTCCCTTGAAAATTTGCCCAGAAAGCATCCTCAGGCACCGCCCAACTTCCCATGGTGTTTTCGGGAAGGCTTTTAAGCCAATGCCGGGCTAGCCCTTTGAGTTTAAGGGGTAAGTATTTTATGGCATGGAGGTCGTCTCCTCTGGCCATGTGTATGTGGAGGATGTAGTCCTCGATCCAGACTCCAGGGTCTGTTGTCCCTCAGATATCATCGCCATGATGCCGCTTTTTAACGCGCATGAGCTTGACCCGAACTGGGTTGAGCCTGACGAGCTCAGGGTGCAGGAGTTCTTCGACACCTTGCATGAGGCATATGTCACCGATGAGCCGCGGCTTGTCCATGACACTTCTCAGGTGGAGTTGGACTACATCGCCCGCAAGTTGCAGGAAGCGAGGCTTACTAAGGAGTCGGCGAGGCTCGCCGTGGAGGCCGGAGGCATGGTGGACAGTGCCGTGATGGAAGCAAAGGAGGAGGACCTCTCCCGGTGGGCGGCGGCCGCTGGGGAGGCCAGCGGTGCCGGCGCCGGGGCCCCCCTTGTTGAGGATGTCATCGAAGGGGCTTCGGAGGAAGATGAGGAGGAGGAGACTGTAGCCTCCGTCCCTCCGGCCACCGGGAGGGGGCGAGTTCTGCGGCGGGCTGCCTCTGGCGAGCCGGTTCTCCCTGGCCGGGCCGGGCAGCTACGGCTGGCGTAGGGAGCGGCGACACGCCAGACGAGGGTCGCGGTGACGAAGAAGGCGGCGGAACCGAGGCAGCGAGGAGGAAGACACATGCTTCCTCGTCGTCCAGGCGTGCTCAGACGCCACCGCCTTCCTCGCCGCCGGCAGGCGTTGGCGCGGGGATTGCCTTTGACTTCGGGCCCCTCAGCCCGGACAGATACTCTGGGTCACCTAGCCCGGCGAGGAAAAGGAAGGCACCAGAGGAGCAGGAGGAGGAGGAGGAAGGAAATGACGAGTAAGCCTCTGCTTTCCTCCCTCATTCCTCGCACATCCCCGGATGGTGTTACTCACTTGCCTTCATTTTGCAGGGATGTGGAGACAGTGGCCCAGAGGATGAAGAGGGCCCGGTCGTCGGCGAGTAGCTAGCCCCCGGCAGGCACCTCCGGCACGCCACTGGTGGTGTCGAGCAGCCCGGACAGCAGCCCCCGGCCCAGCCCTCAGCGTGAGTCCATCACCCGCCCTCCATCAGCGTGCGTTACGCGTGATGCTTCAGTGCTAACCATGCCGTGGATGCAGGAGGGGAGCAGCACCAAGGGGAGCCACGAAGGGCTTCTCCTATCGTGCCTCCCCCGTCAACCACACCGCCCCGAGAGGCGTCCCCGGCAAGGGCACCAAGCCCCGAGGCCATGCACACAGAGGAGGAGGAGGAGGAGAACGCAGGCGCTGGTGGCTTCCATTCGGCACCGGATCTTGGCGGAGAAAAGGCTTCTGCCCCTCGGCCTGGCACAAGTAGGCTACCCGTTTTTTTACATTCTTCTTTTGCTCTCGGGCTTTCGATCTTGGCTCCACCCCGTCTCTTTCTTGGTGTCCAGGCCCTTCTTCAGAGGATGTCGACACCACCATCAAGGATGTCGCCGCGGAGGCCGCGATGGAGGCGAAGAAGATTGCTGCCGAGGAGAGCACCAGGGACGCCGCCGAGGACGCCACCAAGGGGCCCACTGAAAGCCCCGACAAGGAGCATGCCGAGGAGCCCGGCAAGGGACCCGCCGAGGGAACCGGCAAGGCCACTACCGAGGAGGCAGTGGTCGACGATCAGCCCTCCTCCACCGCCGCCTCTGGCTTTGGAAAGTACCTGAAGGTGGGTGATGACCTCTTCGTACACCTTCTAGGCGCGTCAAGCTCCAGAGCCCCCGTTGAGGGGGAACTGTTCGACAACGAGGTGCTCGCCGGCGCCGGTCTTGACGTTATTGACGAGCCGAGCATTGGTGGCGATGGCTCCCAGGAGGAGCGGCTGCTCCAGGCTCGCCTGGGCAAGGCCAAGTCCAAGACGGCGGTGGTGGAGAAAGTGGAGGCAGATTTTGAGGAGCGCGTCGCCGAGGCACAAGGTTGGTGGCGCCAGGCTCAGGACGAGCTGAAGGCCGCTCAGGGCGAGCTGGCCAGGCGCGACCTGGAGCTCACCATGAGGCTGGCCGACATCGAGAAGGCCCAGGAAACGGCAAAGAGGCTGGCCGACGAGGCTACAGCCGCCCGGTCCCAGCACGAGGCCACCCTGAGGACCCAGGAGGAGGACCTTGCCACGCCTGAGGAGAAGCTTGCAGCCACTCTCCGTGGCAAGGATGAAGAAGTGGACAAGCTCGTCCTACAGTGAACCCAGGAGCTGGAGTGGAGGCATCAGAAGGCACTCAACGCCCTGGCTCAGGCTCATGGCGGCAAGGTGAAGGAGCTGGAGGATCAAACTCTGAAGTTGCCCAAGATAAGGACAAGCTCAATGGCACCCTGACAGAGGCACAAGGCGAGATCATTGGCAAGCCTGGAGAGCTCTCCGAAGCCAATGCCTCCATCAAAGATCTCAAGCAGAAGCTGGGAGAGCTCGAGGAGGTGTTGTCGGGGGCCTTGGCCTGGGAGGGACTCCTGACAAAGGAGCTGGAGACGGAGAAACAGCTGCTGAGGAACGAGACCGCCAACCTCAAGGATAACAAGGCGGACGAGAAACGCTGGCTTGAGCGCCTTGCCGCCATCGCAAACTCGGCCGCCGATCAGCTGGCCATCATGGGGGTGACGGGCATGGAGTACGCCCCGGAAGTGAACCTGAGCCCCAACGCCAACCTGACCATATATTTTGAGAGGGTTGTTGGCGCCTTGAAGCGGCTCCACTCCAACCAGGCGGCCTCCCTTGCTGAAGAATCCCGGATTCTTTGCCAGGGGGCCATCACTAGGGTGCTCATCAAGATAGAGCACTGGCATCCTGACCTCGACTTCAGAGCAGTGCTGAAGAGCTTGCCTGAGGATGCTGACATTGCAGCGCTCAACGAGCGTATCCAGCCCATCCTCAGCCGCATCAACAAAATCAAGAGGTTGGACGGCCAGCGCTGGGACCGAGCACCTCATTTCTTACCGCCGTTGCAGGTCCATGACCAATACAAATGCTATCTTTAGTTAGAACCGCGACTGCAATTTATGTAATACGACTCTGCAGTACCCCTAAAACTATTTCGGTTACATTCTCCTTTGTATGTATGCCCCATGTCGATTGGGTAAGATTGTCGGCGCGTAACCCGGGGCAGCGCCCTGAGGACGGATCCTCATTAGCATGTCGGGTATGCTTACCTCCGGCGAAGCACCTTACCGCCGCCAGCGCGGCCGCTCGATCAGTCGAGCTTGACTCAGGTCAGAAATGAGAGCGTAGCTGGTGGCGGAAGGCTACCCTGCCGCTCTCGACGCGGCCGCTCGAACTGTTGAGTGGGCTCGAAACAGAACAAGGGTGTTGCCAATCGCAGGAGAGCCCCTTTGCATACAGGTTGCCCATACATAGGCGGAACCGCCGAGGAAAACAACCTTATATTTAAGGGTAAAAACTTAAAGTTTAGCATGACTTAGCTCTTTCGTCGCTGCCTCGACATCCTTCATGCCAACGGCAGCGCCGCCCTCTTGGCCGCCTTCTCCGCAGATGCCGCGGCGATGATGAACTGCTAGGCCTACCCCTAGGCCACATTCTCGCAATAGCGCTGCCCCCTACCTGGCGCGCCAAAGATGTCGGTGGGAAATGACACCTATGGGATCACTGGAATCCCTTCTGCGGTTGCGAGGTGTGGAATCGTGAGAAGAGCGGGACTAGGGGATGGCACACACGGGATTTACCCAGGTTCGGGCCGCAAAGATGCGTAAAACCCTACGATCCTGCTTTGGTGGTTGTATTAGTGTTCTTGAGCTCTCGGACTAGCTCTAGGTGTTGCGAGGTTCAAAAGAGCCGAATCCCCTCTCAGTATGCCATGGGCCTCCTTTTATAGGCGAAAGGGGCTGCCACAGTGGCACGCATGAGGTGGAAAGTGCTACAGCTTTGCGAGGTTATCGCTAGTATTATAGGACAAGACGCATTAAATGCGGGGCTTAGGTGTCCGTCACTTTATTGGGGGATGGCGGTGAGGCCTGTCCCGTCTGTCGCCGCCCCTCCTGGCTTCGACACGCGCCCTGGCCAGCAACGCATGCAGCACCATGTAGGCAGGCAGGCAGCTGAGGTGGCGCGGTGGAGCCTCCACTAAGGTCTGCATGCTGCCACGTAGGTGCCTGCCCAGCTGGTTGGGTCGGTGGTTGCGTACGAATGGTGGTAGGAACTTGGCTGGTGCGGTCTTGACAGTGGCCTTGCCGGGGCACTTGATGATGGTCTTGTCGGGTAGCCTGGCAAGGGTATTGTCGTGGCGCGTTGGCTTCCCCGGCAAGGATCTTGTCGGGGGGTCCTGTGGGTTTCTTCGGTGGGGATGGTTGATCTCCTATCCCCATTTGATCTTGATTGCTCTATGTCTTCACAAAGATCTACATGCCACCATGGAGGTGCCTCCCAAACCCTGTCCCAACGCGACTGCTCAGCGTCGCTGGGCTCGAAGGTGGCTCGCTCAGCGGGTGTGGACGAGCTGCCCTGGCAAGGATCTTGCTGGGGCTGCTGGCAGGGCCGGTCCTGAGATTTGGGGGGCCCGGGGCGAAACTAAAATCTGGGGCCCCTTAATATAAAGATCAAGATAACATATTTTTCATTTACTTTGATACTGGTCTAAGTTGAAATTGTTTACAGCGAAAGAAACATTCGAATGCCTTTAAGATAGTGCTTTTGCAACATCACTATAATACCATGAAATTGATCATTGAGTTAAGCTGACAAGTTCATAAAGAATTTGACGCAACTTAGAGGTTAATACTTTTCTATAGACATCGTCTCATAATCAAGGAACACAAACTATGTAAATTATTTGTCTTTCTTTATATTCGGTAGGTGTTATATCCTACCACATTTTCTTGATTTACCCTTTTTTTAGTTTCTGAATTACAAAGTGTACATATGGCCAATTACTCAGAAGTCAGAACCATATAGTCTATTTTGTACTACTAATATTTGCTACACTACAACATAAGTGTCAATCATAGCGAATGTGAGTAATAAATTGTGCCTTGCGTAAACACATCGTATATTGACTAGGGTATGTACTTGAGTTGCTACTAGAGTGAAAAGTGCCCAGAATTTATATTTCAGAGTCGAACTATAATACGTGCTGATTTTGTAATGCTAAGTGAAGAATCCTCCTGATTATGGTGACTACAATATCTCCGGCCCAGGCAAGTTTAGAAATCTCAAAATAGATGCAATCCCAAAGGATTTGATCAAAAAAGGCCGCATTGTTACTTACCAGAGTCCGACCATGAATCTAAAGGCGTGCTCCTCCATCGCTGCCGCTGCGGCATCGGAGGCCGTGGTCTTGCCGTGTTGGGGACTGGAATTGGGCGCTGGCGGCGGTGTGTACAATGGGAAAAACGAGGCGTCGGTGTCTTGCGCTACTATCCGTCAATGATGGTCATGCATGCCGCTGGGCAAGGCCTGGTATCTTGGCGTGATTGATGTTCAGTACTTGCCATCTCAAGGAAAAAGAGGAATGGTCGTGGGCTGTTGCGTGCGGGGCTGCCAGCTGACTCCCTAGGCCATGGCCTACCTTTGAACCTGGGCGGGGGCCCCTAGATTTTGGGGGCCCGGGGCGGCCGCCCCCCTGCCCCTCCCTAGGGCCGGCCCTAGCTGCTGGGCTGCCCTCGGCAAGGGTCCTTGCCGGGGCAACCTGTATTGCCCGTGCAACCTTTGTGGTCTTGGTCCTTTGTTGTTTTTGTTTTGCTTGTCCCTAAGGCCTTGGCTCTTCTCCGGCTTCCCTCTCTTGCCTTACTCATGTGTGGTCGTGGCAGGTGGCTCTGACAGCCCGTGCACAAGTAAAGGGGTCAAAAGCTAGGCCCCTACTTTTGTACACCGACAGGCTGATCACCCAGAGGTGATGCCTTCTCCGGGTTCTTATGCCTTGGTGTTGGATGCCACCTTTGCAACAGAGAGGCGGGCTGCTTGTTTCTCCCGAGTTCTGATTGATGGCGGAAGCAGCATCAACATCCTGTACCGTGACACCATGGAGAAGCTGAATATCAAGACGAAGCAGCTCTTACCCAGTCGGACCGTCTTCCATGGCATCGTACCCGGCCTGTCATGCTCACCAATCGGCAAGATCAAGATAGATGTCCTCTTCAGAGACAAAGATCACTTCTGTAGTGAGGCAGTTTGGTTTGAGGTAATGGATCTAGAGAGCCCTTATCACACCTTGCTTGGCCGACCTGCCTTGGCCAAGTTCATGGTTTTGCCCCACCATGCCTACCTCAAGATGAAGCTGCCGAGCTCCAAGGGCATCATCACCATAGTCGAAGACTACAAGAAGTCCTCTGCTTGCACTACAGCCAGCAGCCGGCTGGCCGAGTCCCTCATGATTGCTGCTAAGAAAAAGATCCTTGACCGGGTTGTGGCCATGGCCGGCAAGTAGCCGGACCTATCGCCCAATCCTAAGGAGTTGGAAGCTCAGGGCTCCTTCCAGCCGGCCAAGGAAACAAAGAAGATACCTCTGGACCCAGAGCACCCGGAGAGGTTTGCTGTTGTAGGAGAAAACCTGGACAGCAAATAGGAAGGTGAGCTCGTCAATTTCCTCCGTGAGAATCGAGATATCTTTGCATGGTCCCCCAAGGACATGCCGGATGTTCCGACGGATTTCACCGAGCACAAGCTACATGTCCGAGAAGACGCAAAACCAGTCAAACAGCCCCTCCGCCGACTGTCGGAGGAGAAGAGAAGAATCATTGGTGAAGAGATAGCCCGGCTTCTGGCAGCCGGCTTCATTATGGAGGTGTTCTTTATAGAATGGCTCGCCAACCCGGTCCTTGTACTGAAGAAGAACAAGAAGTGGCGCATGTGTATAGATTATACTAGCCTCAACAAAGCTTGCCCCAAAGATCCGTTTGCTTTGCCTCGGATTGATCAAGTGATAGACTCCACAGCCGGATGCGAGCTGCTGAGTTTTTTTTGGATGCCTACTCGGGTTACCATCAGATCAAGTTGGATCTAGCCGACCGCCTGAAGACCGCCTTCATCACACCATTCCGAGCTTTCTGCTACCTGATTATGACATTCGGCTTGAGAAATGTCGGTGCCACTTTTCAGCGTTGCATGCAGAAATGCCTCCACAAGCAACTCGGCAGAAATGCCCACGTCTACATAGATGATATTGTGGTGAAGACGAGAAGCACGACACCCTGCTGGAGGATCTCAAGGAAACATTTGACAACTTGCACCAGTTTCAGATCAAGCTCAACCCTGAGAAATGTGTGTTCGCGGCACCAGCCGGCCATCTCCTTGGCTTCCTGGTCTCTGAACGCGGCATTGAATGCAACCTAGTGAAGATCAAGGCCATAGAGAGGATGGAGATTCCCACCCGGCTTCAAGACGTCCAAAAGTTCACCGGGTGCCTGGCCTCCCTTAACCGCTTCATCAGTCGGCTAGGGAAGAAGGCTCTGCCCCTATATCAACTCATGAGGAAATTCACTCACTTCGAGTGGAACGACCAGGCGGATGAAGCTTTTCACAAGCTAAAGAAGATGTTGACCACGCCGCCTGTCCTGGCGGCACCGACTGAGAAAGAGCCCATGCTCCTTTACATTGCCGCGACCAGCCGGGTGGTCAGTACTGTCATCGTGGTTCAACACCCAGAAGAAGGCAAAGCTAAGCTAGTCCAGAGGCCGGTGTATTACCTGAGTGAAGTACTATCAACCTCGAAGCAGAATTACCCCCACTACCAGAAAATGTGCAACGGTGTGTACTTTGCCACCAAGAAGCTCAAGCCCTACTTTCAAGAGCACCCCATCACGGTCGTTTGCACGGCCCTGCTTGCCGAGATCATGGGCAGCCGGGACGCATCTAGCCGGATGGCCAAGTGGGCCATTGCGCTGGCTCCTTATACCATCTTCTATCAGCCTCGCACCACCATCAAGTCCCAAGTGCTGGCCAACTTCCTCGTCGACTGGGCCAAGACCCAGTACCTGCCACCAGCACCTGACTCCACCCATTGGCGGATGCACTTTGATGGATCCAAGATGCACACTGGTTTGGGAGCCGGCATCGTCCTCACCTCTCCCAAAGGCGACAAGCTCAGATACACATTTCAAATCCATTTTTCCGCCTCCAACAACGTGGCCGAGTATGAGGCGCTCATACATGGGCTTCGACTAGCCAAAGAACTCAGCATTCGCTGGATCCTATGCTATGGTGACTCAGACTTGGTGGTCCAACAGTCATCTGGTGATTGGGACGCCAAGGATGCAAACATGGCAAGCTATCGCTTCCTCGTTCAGCAACTCAGCTGATACTTTGAAGGGTGCGAGTTTCTCCATGTGCCACAGGCCGACAACGAGCAAGCAGATGCCCTGGCACGAATCGGCTCCACCCGGCAAGCTATACCAACCGGCGTTTCCCTCCAGCGCCTCCTCAAGCCGTCTATCAAGCCATCCCCAGAATCAGATTCCATCTTCGTGTCGCCTGACCCTGACGCAGTCGGATCAGACTTGGGGATGGCGGCAGGCGGCTCGGGGACTGCTACGGTTGCACCCGGCCAGGGGACTTCAGAATCTGGCCCGGGGACTGCAACAGTCAGCTCGGGGACTTCAACGACACAGCAGGCGGTGGCCAACTCCAACCCAACTGCCCTAGTCGTAGTAGTCGTGTTGGCAATAGAAGAAGTCGCAGCTCCATCATGGGCCTAGCCCATCCTCAACTTTCTGGTGAACAGAGAGTTGCCGACTGACGAGATCTTGGCAAGACAAGTTCAATGCCGAGCCGGAGCCTACACAATAGTGAACAGAGAACTCGTTAGGCGCAGCATGACTGGAGTCTTCCAGCGCTGCATCGAGCCAGAGAAGGGCATCGCAATCCTCAAAGATATCCATCAAGGCGAGTGCGGCCACTACGCGGCCTCAAGATCACTTGTCGCCAAAGCTTTCTGCCATGGTTTCTATTGGCCGACTGCTTTAGAAGACGCCAAAGAGTTGGTCGAACACTGCAAGGGGTGCCAAGTTTTCAGCTCCAAGCAACACTTGTCGGCTTCCGCACTCTAGACCATCCCCCTCACCTGGCCTTTTGCCATCTGGGGGCTGGACATGGTGGGCCCATTCAAGACGGCACGTGGTGGCATGACACATCTACTTGTTGCCATAGACAAGTTCACCAAGTGGATTGAAGCAAAGCCTATCAAGAAGTTGAATGGGCCGACTGTTGTGACATTCATCGCAGATATCACCACCCAGTATGGCATACCACATAGCATCATCACTGACAATGGCACAAATTATGCCAAAGGGGCATTGGCTCGTTTCTGCGCGACGCAGGGCATCCGACTGGACTTAGTGTTCGTTTCCCATCCGCGGTCAAACGTCCAAGTCGAGCCAGCAAACGGCCTCATCCTCTCTGGCATCAAGCCTCTACTGGTTGAGCCACTGGAGCGCTCAGTCAGCTGCTGGCTCGAGGAGCTGCCGGCCGTCATCTGGAGCTTGCGTACCACTCCGAACAAGTCAACCGGCTTCACTCCCTTCTTCCTTGTGTATGGTGCCAAGGCTGTCATCCCAACTGACATCGAGTTCGAGTCACCTCGAGTCACCATGTACATGAAAGCGGAGGCGAAGGAAGCGCGAGAAGACGGCGTTGATCTGCTAGAAGAAGGCCGGCTGTTAGCACTCAGTCGGTCTGCCATCTACCAGCAGGGTCTGTGCCGCTACCACAGTCGGAAGGTCAAGACAAGATCCTTTCAAGAGGGCGACCTTGTGCTCCGGCTGATCCAGCGAACAACTGGTCAGCATAAGCTCTCGGCCCCTTGGGAAGGCCCCTTCATCATCAGCAGGGCCTTGGGCAACGACTCCTACTACCTGATCGATGCACAGAAGCCCAAGGCACGCAAGAGAGATGATTCTGGCAAGGAGTCGGAACGCCCATGGAAAGCCAATCTCTTTCGAAGATTTTACAGTTAATGCAGTATGTACCATGCTATCTTTTGTATTAAGTATAAGACATCGGGTCCCTCGAGGAGCACTCGGGGACTACCCTCCCTTATCTATATGATGATTATTATGCCTATGAATGTGTTAGTACATTTGTTCTTTCGTCCTGCACCGGGTTCGACCAGTCGGCCTGGGGACTTGCCGCCTTGAATTATGTTAAGCACTACCTGCAGTCTGACAAGTAGTGTGCGGGCATCTAAGCCCTCTCTTGCCAAAAGTCACGGCTCGCAGAAGCGGTTGTTCGACTGGCAAGAGCTAAAGGCAGGAGATGATGCCCACACGAAAAACGGCTAAGGACCAATGGGCTTACATAACACAAGCCGGCTCCCCACCCTGCCAACCGACTGCTAAGCAGCCGGCTGGCCAGCTTCCCACTCACCTTGCCACAATCTAAGAAAACTAAAGTATTTGCCCTCCAAAACGGCCAAGTACTTTCCCAGCCACACACTGCAGAGCATCTGTCCGGCTGGGAAGGCAGCGACCAAGGGAGGGTGGCAAAGGAAACAGCCGGAAAAAGATTTAAAGCAAGCAAAGTCGGAAGCTGACACCAGCATAGCACATGCAAGATAATATTTACACAAAAGGCCTTCAAAGGCCAGAGTTCAACTTAGTTTGAATACACCCCTAGTGGGTGGAACTGCGCAAATTTAACGAACATTGTTCAAAAAACTGACGAGCAGGAAGACAAAGATAAAATTGCCCGCTCAGGCCAAGGGTGCAACAGGTGAGCTTGGCAGGTCAGTGGAGACGGCAGCGCTGGCTGGAGGACTGGCCGGTTGGTGAGTCTCGGCTTGATCATCGCTGGTAGCAGGTGGCGTGTTCACATGTGCCATGTTGCTTGAGGCACGGTCAGGCTGAAGCTAGCCGACCGCTCCACCGTCTGGCGCAGCATCTTCACCGTCTTCGTCCTCCTCCTCCTCACCCTTGTCGGTGGAGTCGATCTCCTCCGCCGAGTCTTCGCCATCCACCGGGTTCAGCCCAAACTAGTCCACCGGCAGCTCAGCGCCATCGTCGTTCAAGTCGGCTATGAAGACGTTGGTGTCAATCTACTCGGCAATCGCCGCAGCGTGATGAATGACAGCCGGTCGCACCGCCACCAGCTCCTCATGGGCCTCCTGCCAACGTGGCCAACTGGGCAAGGTCCAGCCCAGGGTACCACGCTAGGACAAACTCCAATGCCCGCCTGGCGCCCGCCCGAGCCGAAGAATCCGTCCACGCCTCGAGGCGGCCGACTGCCACCTCCACCCAGTCGGTAGTCCGACTGGGAGTGTGAGGAATCGTGGCGTCAAGCTAGAGGGCAGAAAGCACCTGAGCTCCAATGCGCTGAAGGCGGCGGAGCATCCGGTGAGCCGGCTGGAGACGGGCCTGGATGGCTAAGAGCTGCTCCTCAAGCGTCCGGCGAGCATTGGGCGCGATTTCAGCACCAGCCTGCCTCCGCGCATTGCGGTGGGCCCCGATGACCTGGTTGGCGGCAATAGAGTAGCCAGGGAAGTACTCTGCGCAAAGAAGAAAAAAGAGAATACAAAGTCAGAAGTCGGACCAAGCAACAAGCGACCAACAAAAGGGAAAGAGAGGAAGGCAGCTTACCGTCAACCATGTCTTCGATTTGGCCGTAGCCGTCGCTCAGCGCCCGCATCGACTCGGCCTAGTTTGCCACCTCGGTCTCATACTTGGCTTGGAGGGCGGCTTCGCTGTCCTTCACCGCCTGGAGGGCCGCCTTATGGCTCTCCTCCTGGTCAGCCAGCTTCTTGGCCAGGCGGTCGCGCTCCTGAGCCGCCGTACTACACTCTTCCTCCTTGGCGCGCAGCGCGGTCTAGGCCTCACCATGTTGCTGCTGCAGGGCGGCATTGGCCTATGCAAAAGACAACAAAGAAGAATAATCAGTAAGGAAGAAGTCGCCAGAAGAGATCCGGCCCGACTGCTCAGCAATGGGCCCGAATCTCGGGGACTACACCCAGTGGGTGCGCTGACGCGCCCCCACGAGAGAAAGAAGATGGAATACTCACGCCAGCTTTCAGATAGGTCAGCGGTCCGTTGAGTCAGCTCCCGGATGTGGGAGTTGAAGGCGGCCGCGCGGAGGTTGTGATAATCCTACAAAAAGGACAAACAAGTAAAAAAGAGAAAGAGACAAGTTAGCACCCAAATTTACTTAGAAGTTCTAGGCCGCCTGCTCAGCAGCCGACCCAGAACTCGGGGACTACACCCAGTGGGTGCGCTGACACGCCCCCACGAAAGAATACAAGAGCAAAAAGCAAAAGAGCAAGAGGCTTACCCGGATGGCCGTCCGCATCGCCAAGAACTCCTAGTTGTAGTTCTTCAGGGCGTTGGCCTGCGACTGAAGCCGGGTCCGGACATCTTGTGCTGCTTCGTTCAACACGGCCGTCCTGCCCCCTGACGTGCAGTACAGCGAGCTGACACTCGCCGCCTCCAACTCCTGGGTCAACAAGACGGAACCCCTGGCCCTCTGCGGGTGCGGCACCGAGGCCGCCTTCCCCGCGTGCTAGCATGCCGAAGACCGGACCATAAGGTCTGCCCCCACAGCTGGCTCGCCGCGAGCCAGCGGCACGGGTGGTGCGCTGGGCTGGCCGCCTTGGTCCGCCGCAGTCGGCGCCGACGGAATCACCTCCATCTCCGGGGCGACGGCGTCGCCCCTCTCCCTCTCCATAACCGGCTGGTCGCCGCCGCCTCCTTTTAGCGACACCACCGGACCTCAGGTGCCATGGCGCGAAGGGGAATAACGAGTTGTGGGGGTTGGCTGCGTAAAGCCTCCCCCGCTTGTGCTGCGATACGGGCATGCGCCTGGTCCTTGGCCACAGCGTCGGCTTGAGCCCTCGCGGCCTCGTCCGCCGCCTCCTGCGATGCCTTTTCGGACGCCACTCTCTGCTGCTCCGCCTCCCGCTCCTCACGCGCCTCCCGCGCATTCCTCTCTGTTGCCGCCTGAAGCTCGACGCGAGGGTCCACGCGGTGGGTGCTGGTGGAGCCTCCCACCGCCCCAACCACAGAGGGAGCGGCCGACCGCTCAAGAGAGAGCGGAGCTCTATTTTGAGCAAGACGAAGAAAAATCAGAAGAGCACTTGCAAGAAATAAGAACGAATGCATGAGGGAATCGACACTTACGCGGAAACCATCTGTGGCACCTTCACCACCTTGTGGAAGTGGGTTGCCTTTGCGGCCGCTTCCTCCCGCTTGGTCGCCGCGGCCGAGCTCCTGGGCTTCTTCGTCCGGCTGCCGTACATAGATGGCGCGGCCCGATGCTTCTGCGCGCTGCCTTAGGCGGCCGGCGTGGAAGATGAGCTCGCGCCCTGCTGGTCAGACGCCGGCTAGAGGCGCGGGACGACCTCTTCCTCATCATCATCCGGCCAGTCCTCGAGGTCGGCCCCGACTCTCGAGCCACCTGCGTCACCGCCTCCTCCTGTGGCATCGTCGTCCAAGGTGGCCGCCCCCAAGTCGGGGTCGTCCACGTCGCTCTCCTCCCGGTCAGGAAGGAACTGATGCTCTGGCCCTGCAGCACCGGCTGCTGGCTGGAGGAGGGCGCTCTGTTTCAAAATCCGATTGGTCAAGATGGCCAAGGAGAAATCGGAAGCTAAAGAGAGAAGAAGAAAAGAAGACTTACCATTGGCAACGGATTCGCGCGTGAGTACGGCTCCTTGCCGAACCGCCACTCCTCCTCCGAGAGCTTGCAGTTTGAGATGTAGTTCACCAAGTGAGCTCCCTCCACGTGAGGCATCTCCTTGGTGCACATCCAGCTTCGATCTTGGTGCCCGCTCATATGACATATCATATGGGGCCGGCCTTGGAGCGGGAGCACCTGGCGCGCCATGAAGGCGGCCAGCAGGTCGGGCCCAGTAAGGCCCTACAACCTCACCATCACCCTGAGCCGCGCAATGGCCACGGCACCGGAGGCCGACAACGACCTGGCCCGGTATGACCAGTTGGGCCGTTTTCTAGTCGGCAGGCCAGCTATGTAAGCTGGCAGATTGACCCAGTCGCCCTCCAGGAAGACGCTCTTCACATAGAAATACAACTGCTACCACATCTTCACTGACTAAATCAGTGTGATGGGGGGAATGGATTCACACGGTGTGTTCTAGGCGCCCCCTCCCCACGTATATGAAGGAGGGAGGGAAGGGAGCCAGCCCTAGGCCGGCCCAAGTAGGAGGAATCCTACTTGGGCTCCTAGTAGGATTCCCCCCCCCCCACTTTCCTTTTACCAGAGGGGGAAGGATGGAAAGAGGGGGCGCCGCCCCTCCTCCTACTCCAATTCGGCCTCCTTCCTTGGGGACAGGGGGCTCACCACCCCTCTGTGGGTTGGTGTGCTCCCTCCTAAGGCCCATATGGCCCATATCTTCCCC
>NC_057801.1:127713071-127717984 GCF_018294505.1 Triticum aestivum
ACCGATATGTAGCCGATACATTCAGTAACACTTTCGGTATCCGATTACTATCATCCAATATATCAATCTTTACCTCTCGACCATTTCAAGACTCCTCATCATGTCCCTGATCTCATCCAGGACTCCGAACAACATTCAGTCACCAAATCACATAACTCATATAATACAAATCGTCATTGAACGTTAAGCGTGCGGATCCTACGGGTTCGAGAACTATGTAGACATGACCGAGACACCTCTCTGGTTAATAACCAATAGCGGGACATGGATGCTCATATTGGCTCCCACATATTCTACAAAGATCTTTCTCGGTCGAACCGTTATGCCAACATACGTTATTCCCTTTGTCACTGGTATGTTACTTGTCCGAGATTCGATCGTCGGTATCTTCATACCTAGTTCAATGTCGTTACTGTCAAGTCTCTTTACTCGTTCTATAATGCATTATCCCGCAACTAACTCATTAGTCACATTCCTTGCAAGGCTTCTTATGATGTGCACTACCGAGAGGGCCCAGTGATACCTCTCCGATACTCGGAGTGACAAATCCTAATCTAGATCTATGCCAACCCAACAAACACCTTCGGAGATACCTGTAGAGCATCTTTATAATCACCCAGTTATGTTGTGACATTTGATAGCACACAAGGTATTCGTCCGGTATCTGGAAGTTGCATAATCTCATAGTCGGAGGGATATGTATTTGACATGAAGAAAGCAGTATGAATAAAACTGAACGATCATTATGCTAAGCTAAAGGATGGGTCTTGTCCATCACATCATTCTCCTAATGATGTGATCCCGTTCATCAAATAACAACACATGTCTATGGCTAGGAAACTTAACCATCTTTGATCAACGAGCTAGTCAAGTAGAAGCATACTAGGGACACGATGATTTGCCTATGTATTCACACATGTATCAAGTTTCCAGCTAATACAGTTCTAGCATGAATAATAAACATTTATCATGAATAAGGAAATATAAAGTAACAACTTTATTATTGCCTCTAGGGCATATTTCCTTCAGGCCACAGTTCGGATCACCTCCGAACTGCACAGTTGGTAGCGGCCTCTAGCAAGGCATGCCGACCACCAAGCACACTATGAAGCCGGTTGGCGAACCTGTACATCACACTTCCATTCCCTTTGCCGCACGATATATATTGTCGGTCTCAAGGTGAGTCTGTCATCCTTGTGCTAGCCCGACCTCTTTCTCGTTCTAGTGATGCCAACCACAAACCAGATTATCTCATAATCCTTGTCGCATGGCCATGCTTATCCTGATTGGATCACATGTGGGGCCCAGGGATCGGAGGGACAAATCCCATCTTGCTCGACCATGTCTCACAGCATGGGTCTGGACAAGCCTAAAACCTGCCTTTGTAACTACCCAGTCATGGAGTAATGTTTGGTCGGCCCAAAGCAGGTCTGTCACCATCCCAAGTACATGGGTCAGTTCAGGTTTTAGGACATAGAACGTATGTTGCACTAGAGACTCACATATGACAAATCACCGCGTCTCATAGTTGGGTCTGTCCGACTTGGACCTTATCTTGGCTCGAATCCGACTATGTCGAATCCGTCCAGATCCTTCCAAGTCCATATTATCCGGTTAGCATCCAATGCTCCATGGCTAGTAAGAGCAAGCTATCGACTGTGTCATATGCTAGTCTAGTCGGCTGCGCGTCCACACAACCCTTTCGACTAGGGACCTTTTAGGACAGTAATCATACAATGCATAGTCCCACAAACAAGTCATGTACTTGCTGATATACAACATTGATAATGTCCAAGGACTATCTTTATTCATAAACACATAGGAAATATCATCACACATCACTACTAGGGAAAAGGCTAGCAGCAGCGCGGGTTTTAGGTGTATCAGTAGCGCGGGGAGAGGCGCTACTAATAAGGCACTACAGCTAACACATAGCAGTAGCGTGTGCTCACCGGTGCTACTGCTACACAAGTGTAGCAGCAACGCGGTTAGTGGAAGCTCGCTACTGCTAGTAGCTCTAGTGCGCTTTGCTTGGACGCACTACTGCTATCGCGGCGCTGCTGCTAACTTTTATACACTCGCTACTGCTAATTTAAGTAGTTTTTTTGTTTTTTTGGCATATTTGTTTTGTATTTGAACAGGCTTTATAGAAGAATCTTTAGCACATAGAAATGTCATCATGATACACATACAAATGCATGTGAGACCACAAATGTAATCATAGCATATACATACAAATAGTCTCATCATAATCATCATCCAACACAAAGTGGTATCTTATCGTCATCTCAAAAGTAGCGATACATGCAAGTCTCGAATACTTGCAACTACAACAACGTCATCCATCTAAACAAAGGTATACACAAGAAGTGCTATCACTATGAGTGAGAGCGGAACTATGCAGTACATGAGGTGGCGGTTACGAGTCCTCTCTCGCGCTAGCGTGAACCTCAAGTAACTAGCTTCTCCTTCTTGTCTGCTTTTGAAGCCTTTATGGCTGGCGCCCGTGAACCCATTCACTTGCGCCTGACACTCTGCCACTCGTTGTACACCCCTGGAACCTTCCCTTTGTACACGACATAGCAATTCCATCTCGCCATCAAGAAACTAGGTACCTGTTAGAGATGCATGTTCATGAAGAGGATGTACAATCATATATATGCAACAAAATATACTAGAGCAACACCGAAAAAGAAAGGGTTAGCAACTAGATGCAACATACAATATGCAAATTAATTAACTAGAGGTACGCAGGTCATCGTACGCAAACTAACAAAGTAGCGTTACGCAAGTTCGGCAGGGACCGTGGACATCACAAAGTTTCATTGCTACAAAAAGTATACAAGTTCAACTGACACATATCATCATCATCGGCATCATAAATCACTAGAAGTTCCATCCTTCCATATCATCGAGGATGGACCCTAGCTTCTTGAACGGCGTGAGGTCTAGACGTTGCATGCCTATCCGAGTTCGGACGTTAGCTCGCGATATAGGGCCATGGTGGAACATCCCCTTCTCATCGATGACTTCTTTCATGATGATCGTCGCAATGTCGCTTTGGATGCGAAAGAAGTCATCTCTAAGTTTATAATCCGCTTCTCCATGAGATTCTAGACACTTGTGGATATGATCATCATTTCTGCTTCTAATGCGAAGCTTTTGGTGATCCATGTTGAATTGAATCATGAGATGGACGATGTAGAATCCATCCTTCTTGCTTGGTTTTGGGACATGGATGCAGGAGAAGTTAGTTTTATGCGCGAAACCCATCTTCTTGTTCCTTTGTTTCCTGATCTGCATGTGGCCACCTCTAAAGCTGAAGCCTTGGAGAGCATCATCTAGAATATTCATTATGTGGGTGTAGTCTTTTTTCTCGTAGTCTCTGGAAAGGTCAAAATACACGGCATGGGAGACTTGCGGGTAAAGAACGATAAGGACGGCGCGCCCGTTGCTGCGGGGAAAAGACACCTCAAATTATTCCCCATATGAGAGAGAAGGAATGATTGAAATGTACGAAAGGGTTGTCCGGAACTGACTTACTTTGGATGATAAGGCGCGAGGACAATTTCCCGGTCCTTATTTTGTACCATGAAGTTTTGGAGGTACTCCCTAGCAGTTTCACGCTCAAAGTCGCCGAGACTCAAGAAAGACTCGTGCATGTAGTACGGATCCACCACACAGATTTGCGAGACTTCTTCACTCTTCATGACGGAGCTCATATGTAGCGCAAAAAGGCGGACGATTGTAAAATCGAGCCGCCTTATTAGAAACATCTCAAAGATATGGTCAAACCGCAGGAAGAACACCTCCGCAGGCCATGTCTCGACGTAGCACTTCCCCTCAGGCACACGAGCCGCGTATGTCGGATATCCTGGATCCTTTGAGGGTAGTAGGCTTTTCTCAGTCGACAGCACATGGTCGTGCAGTCTCCTGAGATCCCCTGATAGTGCCTCCAGCGGTTTTGGCGGTAGCATCGGCTCTCCCGTGAGATGGAACATGACCGCACCTTTCACGGGTACACGCTCTTCAGAATGCATCGTCTGGCTGCTATGTGCTCTGGCTTGTTTGGAGGAAGTTATCTTCCTCGATCTCTTCCTCTCCTTTTTCTTGGGCACACCTTCCAGACCCTTCCTTACCCCTGCCCAGTGTTCCCGGGCTAAGTATTGTACGACCCTCGCGCCCGACTAGTTGAGCCTATGTTGAGGCGGCATCTTCAGGCGTGTCCTGTGAGGATTTCATGAAGAGAGACTTTTTGCAATCCCTGCTACGACCCTGCCCGGGCATATCATCCATATCCTCATTAGCAAGCCGATAGCCCGATTTGTCATATGGTTGACTCATCATATCTATGTCACAGTCATACGCGTTTGTATTGAGGAAACCCATAGGGTCGACCTCCGTCTCATCATCCATTCTCTGTTCTACAGGAGAAATTACATCAGCCAGTACTATTGCACCCCCTTCATCATGTCATCCGCCACTCTCACCCGGCACTACAGGAGCTGGTAACTGCGTAGGCGGGGTGGTGGTCTCTGCACATGCTTGTGTGGTTATTGGTGTGCTCTCAGCCGGCTCCAGACGAATAAGATTCTTCGACCATAGCAGCACCCAACCCTTGCAGCTTCCAATCCGCAGCAGGGTCTCGTCGTCCGCTCCCACATGCTGTACTAGAGGAGGCAAATCCTTGTGCCCCGATTTCACACTGGTCAAGCTAACCCTGAAGTGCCCAGCGGGGATCGGCTGGTTATGGAACGTGCGTTGCGAGGGGTCCATTATCATCCCCTTTCCCACGTCCACCTTCTGGCCTTTGATCAAGTAGAGTATGATAAACGGGGTTTCTTTCGCCTGCAAACACATATGTCTGTGGCGTAAAACAACCGAAAGGCAACAAAAATGGAATTATATATATA
>NC_057801.1:127718331-127720411 GCF_018294505.1 Triticum aestivum
ACATGTAATTACCGTGACAGAGTCGAGCTCAGCCAAAGACGAAGGCCCACCTAGCGCGCCTGAGACTAAGGACGGGCTGCTATGAGCGGGAGCGGCTGCGAGAGGAGGCCCAGTTGCGTGAGCAAGTGATGGTGCGATGGTGTTGTTGTTCATGGAGTTGCTCCCGACGAAATTGGGCAACGGGAAATCATGTACCGTCTTGTCTGGATTTTCCTTCGTCCAGTTGATGATAATTGGAACCAAGTTAGTAGCGAAATCATTTCTGCAGGCAGTTACAGCTGCATTGACTGCCTACTATAGCAACTCATATTTGTCCTCGGCTGCTTTTTTCGCGTCCTCAGCTGCTTTTTTCTTCACCGCAAGCTTCACCTTCGCGTCGATGTCCGCCTGACTAAACTTCTTTTTCTGCTTCTTGGCCTCCGGGCCCTCATTGTAAAACACCTTCCACGTGGCGCCGCCTCTAGCGCCATGCACACGACCATATTGCGACCGCTGGCCCAAAGGGAGTCCCTTAAATTCGTTCAAGGCTCGGTTGAGAGGGGTGTCCCACTTGGGCCTCATCGAAGAAGTAGGGCTTTCGGCTACAAGCTGGTGTTGCTTCTCCAGTAGTCTAATCAATTTCCTCGTGATCTTGTCCGTGTAAAAAACATTTTTCTCCTTGTCCCACTTGTAGCGGGCCCTGATGAAGTCACGCTCCAAGGGGTTGGTGAACTTCGCGAAGGGGTCTGGGAGACCCGCAGCTTCACGTTCCGCGTCCTCCTTATCCCATATGGGCCTTTTACCGAGATAGCCATGGCTTCTGAGGCGATGCTTCCCCGTGTTCCTTTGCTGAAGGCTCTTGAATTTCGCAGCCTTAGCCTTGGCTGCCTCGGTAGCGCAAGTGTCCTTGAACTTTTCGAACTCCTCTTCCGTAAGTGTCGGATTTTCCTCTAGAATCTCGGACAGGGGTTCATCAGCCTCAATAGCTCGTTTCACCCTCCCTTTCCAGGAGGCCAAATCATTGCTGAACATGCCCATGGCGTGATGTTAATCTTTTTCATCTTTGGATCATCCCACGGTTGTTCTATGTTATCATCCCGGTTGGGGAACTTGAATCTCTTGTGCAACTTCGTTAGGAGCAACTGCGTCAAATTTCTTTACTCCTTAAGTCATCATCGTTGATGCTTGCGCATTCCCTAGGATGGATCCTACTTGGTTCCCATAGCACTTGCGAGGTTCTTCCGGCTCTAACGGCTCAAACTTGCCAGGTGCCATCTTTGTGATCACAAGTCGTCCAATCCCTAGTTTGTTAGGTTTTCGTATCCTCTGCTTCTTATGCTTCCTCTTTTCGGTAGCGGCATCGAGGCCGGTACCTTCCCCGCCAGTATCTTCCCCGCCGGTACCTTCCCCACCGGTCTCGGCGCCTTCATCGGTGCCGGCACCGTCGGTGTCGATGTCGGCATCGGTACCATCATTGAGGCCGACCTACAAACCTTGCTTAGCAGTCAAATAGTCGAGGTACTCTTGTTCACCCTCATAATCCATCTCGTCTGCATCTTGGTCAGAAGGCCTAGTTTCTTTGTTGTTTGACATGTTTCCTATAATTAAGTGTCCTCATTTATTTCTAAAAGTATGAATAAATGAGAAATGACATAAAAAGAAATCTATGTGCCAGCACTCGATATGCCAACTATGTAGCACAAATCATGCCTTTATTCACGGGAAATTTTGGCATGACCTTTGCTAAAAAAAATGGACATATCGAGCGCCTGAAATTCACCGGAACGGAAATGAATCAACATTCCGGCGTAACATAGGCCACTCGTATCATTTTCCAAACATGACATGTCCAAAACATGACATATCCACATATCACATGTCTAGTTCAAATTTTCATATAAATTCAACTAATTTCGAAACCTAGCTAAATTCATAACTAAATAGATAACCTAATTAACATACTGCCCTAACTAAAACCTAAGTAAATTAACCGAAGAACCCTAGCAGAGAGGGGGGGTTTACAGAGGGTGCAGGGGCGAGGAGGCAAGCCCAACGACGGCCGAGGTTGGGAGGGGAGGAAGCAGAGGAGGGAGGCAAGGGC
>NC_057801.1:127720625-127790372 GCF_018294505.1 Triticum aestivum
GAGCGCCGGCGCCGGGGTCGGGGGCGAGGGCCGGGTCGGGGGCGAGCGTCGGGGTCGGGGTCGGGGGCGAGCGCCAGGGTCGGGGGCGAGCGTCGGTGCCGGGGTCGGGGGCAAGCGACAGGGGAAGAGAGAGTGGGGATTTGGGGGGAAAGGCGGGATGAAGCAGGTATAGTGAGAATTTTGGGTTAAGTGGATGTAGCAGCAGCGCGTTTGGATTAAACGCGCTGCTACTACCTTCAGTAGCTGTAGCGGTTTATATGAAATGCGCTACTACTATCTTCAGTAGCTGTAGCGGTTTATACGAAATGCGCTACTACTACCTTCAGTAGCTGTAGCGGTTTATACGAAATGCGCTACTACTACTGCCAGTTTTCCTTTTTTTTCCTTTTTTTCTCCCACTTTTATTTCCTGAGAGCAGTGAACGAAGAGAGGGTGATATATATTGCATCATTTGACGGTTAAATATGTATGCAAAATAGGAACATATATATTACATCATTGGACCCATGCATAATAATGACCGATAACATACGTTCCTCAGCGCTGACGTTTTCGTTTTTGAGTCAGCTTCTTCCCCTTCTTGTTTGTTGAAGAATAATTGAGCCCCTCATTATGACTTTGCCTTTTCCATGGAGTACGATTTTTCTTAGGTAATGTAGTATTGATTCTTATTTTGACGTATACTTCATCATCATCGTCATCTTCCCTCATTGGGTTGTCGTACTGATCATAGTCTTCCTCGTTGGCGACTCCATCCATTCCAATGATGTTCCTTTTGCCTCTCCTCACGACAACACGACTGGGATTGCATGGGTCGGTTATGAAGAAGCACTGTGTCACGTGCTTAGTGTGTACCCATGGCTCATTTTTTGCGATAGCGTTCACGGTAGCGCTCTTGGCGTCGGGTATACTCATGGTAGTGAAAATCCTGTTTTCTCTTTCGACATTCTTTGCCCATCTGACACGGAACATCGTCGTGTTGTGCAGTCCAGAGTAGTCAAGCTCCCAGATCTCCTCGACCCTTCCATAAAATCGTTCAGTTGCGCCGTTGTCGCTACCGGTCATGCATTCCATCGTCACCCCTGAGTTCTGATCATCACTGTCCATATCTTTGGCCTTCGTGTAGAACGTGTATCCGTTGATATCATATGCCTGATAGGTTACGAGGTTGGGCGAGGGGCCATGTGCTAAGGCGTATATGAGCAATCCGTCCTTAGAGCCCTCCTCCGGGGGATTAGCAATAATATGCTCTTTGAACCAATGCAAGAAAGTGGAGTTGTGCGCTCTAGTAACTTCGACGTTCGTCATGCATACCCCCCGGTCATGATACTTCTTTGCGATAATTTCTTTGTGCAGTGCCACGAAAGGATCTGCCTCGTCTAGGTGTTGTAGCACTACCAAGTTTGCTTTGTCAAAGTTGCTGCGTCGATCTGAGTATGCCACGCGCAGTTCCCTGCGACCGTTGCAGTGACCATCTCCTTCGAGCCTCCCATCGTGCTTGTTAACGGGAAAACCAACAGTAACACCAGGCGGCTGGTCTGCGCCATATAGAAAATTCTCACAGAAAGAGATGCACTCTTGTGCCAAATAGCCCTGGACGATGCTTCCATCCGGACGGAACATGTTACAAACGAATCCTTTGATGATCCCATTCATCCTCTCAAACGGCATCATGTTGTGCAGGAATGACGGCCCCAGGTCTATTATGTCATCCACAATATGGACACACAGATGCACCATCACGTCAAAGAACGCGGGCGGGAAGTACATCTCAAGCTCATTCAGTATCACAATGATCTCTTCTTGTAGCCTTCGGAGCTGCTTCACACTGATCGACTTTCGAGAGATGACGTCGAAAAAGTTGCAGAGACCAATAAGCGTGTCACGGGCGTGCTTCTCCATCACATGACAGTCATGAGACTTCATCCCGCTAAACCTTTTCTTGTCCGTGTCTAGATATCTACTTATCTTGCCACAGTAACCGGAACTAACTTTGACTCCGGTAAGGCACTTAAAGAATTGATTGATCTCAGCCTGACTTAAGGTGAAGCAAGAAGGGGGGCAATAATCCTCTTTCTTTATTTTCTTGCCCTTCTTCTCCCGTGCCTCTATCTCTGTCTCTGTCTCGTCTGACATTTTACGGGGCGGCATGTGCAGATCTTCCCTGATTTTCAAATCTTGCAAGTCTTTTCTTGCCTTCGGCCCATCCTTGGTCTTATCCGGCATGTTCATCAGTGTTGCGAGCAAGCTCTCAAGGACATTCTTACAGATATGCATTTGATCAAGGCAATGAGGTGTATCGAGTTTGTTCCAGTACTCCAAGTCCTAGAACACAGACCTCGTCTTCCATACCTTCAGCAGTGGCTCTGGCGTCTTTCTCATCGTCTTTCCTGGCGCGGGGCACTCCTTCCAGTTTTTCAACAGCTCATCGATTTCGGCACCGCTCCGCTTACGTGGAGGTCCTCGATGCTCAGCGTGACCATTGAATAGATCTCCACGGTTTCTCCATGGGTTGTCCTGTTCAAACCATCTTCGATGCCCCATGTACACGATTTTCCCAGACCCGCCATCTTTCCTTGACATTAACTGCTGAGACGTCGTATCATCCATGCACCGCATGCATCCGCAATATCCATGGCACACCTGGCCTGCCACATATCCGTAACCAAGATAGTCCTGCACTGTCGTGATCAGCGCGGCTCTCATGTTGAAATACTCGCCTTTGCTGGTGTCCCATGTCTTGGCCGGTGTTTTCCATAACGTGTCTAACTCCTCTTGAAGTAGCCCCAAATACAAATTAATATTATTTCCTTGTTGTTTTGGCCCTTGAATAAGCATGCTCATGTGAATGTACTTCGATTTCATGCACAACCAGGGGGGCTTGTACATCCATACAAACACGGGCCATGTGCTATGGTTGGTGTTCTGGTTGCCAAACGGATTCATGCCATCGGTACACGCGCCGAGCACGATGTTCCTTGTATCACATTCAAAATATCGATAGAAGTTGTTCAATGCTCTCCACTGGCTTCCATCCTTCACGTGTCTCAGCTTCGGATCATCTCCATCATCGGGCTTCTTCCTCTCCGCGTGCCAGCGCATTAGCTTTGCTTCCTTGGGATCTACAAAATACCTCTGGAGACGGGGAGTGACCGGTAAGTACCATACAACTTTCTGGAGACATTTCTTTCCGGCCTTCTTGTATCGAGAAGCATTGCACACCGGACAACTTGCTTTTCCGCGTGCTCCTTCCGATAAATTATGCAATCGTTGATGCATGCATGGTATCTAACGTGTGGCAGATCAAGAGGGCACACGATCTTCTTGGCCTCATCAACACTAGTAGGACATAGATTGCCCGCAGGAAGAACATCCTTTAGGTACTTGAGATGCTCATCGAGGCTAGTGTCGGTCCATTAGTTTTTAGCCTTCGTCTTCAGCAGTTGGAGCGTGAAACTCAAGCGGGTCACCTCAGGATTGCAACCATCATACAATGGAGTGTTCGAGTCTACCACCAGTTGCTCCAGCTTAGCCTCCTCTCCAGAAGCAGCTCTCTCAGTACTCGTCTCCTTGCGAAGCAATGCTTGAACATGAGGGTCCCGCACGATTGAACTTAGTACCGACGAACTCTGTTGCGTGGAGTCCATGTCATTCTCTCCGCCGCCATGTCCGACCCCTTCTCCTCCGCCATGTCCGGCCCCTTCTCCGCCGCCATGTCCGGCCTCTTCCCCGCCGCCATTATCGACCATCTCTTCGTCTTGCCCCGTGTCATCATTGCCTGCCCCGTCGGCATCCTCAACATCGTCATCCTCATCTTCAGTTATCCACCGAGTATAGCCATCCATGAAACCAGTCATGAGCAGGTGCGCTTCGACACGACCATCGTCATAGGGGTCGAGCCAAACTATTCCTTTGCATTTTCGACATGGACATAAAACCTCTGTCAGGTTATTTTCTTTCATGTCCTGCACCGCCGACCGCAACCACCTGTCCACCATCGTTCCACTGACCATCATGAATGTCTGCACGGTAATAATAAAACAAATTGATTATAAAAATGTGTGCATGCATCAAACTCATACAAAAATTCGGCATGACCTTCCCTAAAAATAGGACATATATGGATCTAGAGTTTGCCCGGAATTCACCGAAACGGAAATAAATCGACATTTCGACAAAACATAGGCAACTCAAAAGGACAATTTGGCGTCAACTCATGCCACACACACAATTTCCACAAACATATCACACACACATAAACATATTTCCATTTTGCAAAAGCATGAAATTTTCATCACCTCTATCTCGAGATCGAGCACACGGTGGAGATGATGTTGTAGGGAGATCAAAAGTTCACAAAGCTCTTCTTGACAAAGATAGATCTAGTTAGAGGGCAAATAGGTCACTTAACTAAATCCTACATCTACCTAGCTACCTAATTTGGGAGGAGACAACTTCAACTAGTGGAGGGGAAGGAAAAAGAGAAAGGAGATGCATTAATGGAGGTGGTGTAGTTAGGTAGGAGTAATGAAGAGAGAGAAAGGTAGATAGAAGAGATAGAGTAATGGGGGAGAAGTATTGAGGAAGAAGAAGAGTGAGAGTGGGGGCATGTGGGAGGTAGGGGAAAGGGAAGAGAGGAGGGGGGAGGGACGGGTGGGGAAAAGGTGGTGGGTTGGTGCGGATTAGCAGTACCGCGGGAGTTAAAACGCGTTGTTGCTAATAGCAGCAGCGCGCTTTGGGCAACGGCGCTACTGCTAACCGGGACCAAAAAGTGTGCCAATTTGAAATTTAGCAGCAGCGACCTCATAAAAAGCGCGCTACTAGTACATCCATAGCAGTAGCGCAGCTCGCGGTACCGCGCTGCTGCTAAATGGAGTTTGGTGGACACCGCCGTTCGATATTTGTAGCAGCGCGGTTTACACCCAGCGCGCTACTGCTAAAAACTTGTCAGTAGCGAGTTTTCCGTACACGCGCTACTACTAATTAGCAACAGCGCTCCTTTTTTAGTCGCGCTGCTGCTAAGATTCTGTGTATAGGTTTTTCCCTAGTAGTGCATGATTGCCTCTAGGGCATATCTCCAACTCTTACAGTATATTAAAATTGGAATGCGACTCATTCTGTAAAAAAAGAACAATGCCAACGGGTAATGCCATGTACTCCGATTAAAAAGGTCACCCCCTTGCATTAGCATTTGATCAATGAATATGTATTGTACTAGCAAATATGCCCGTGCGTTGCAACGGGAGAAAAACAATTAGATTATGTAGATGTGGTAGAGATAAAAAAAAGTCTGAGTCAAATGTCAGGATAAGATAAGGACTTAAAAAATGTCATTTGATGAACTATGTCTAAATGATGTCATGATGAGATAAGCAGTGGCGGATCCAGGAATTCAACTTTGGGTATTCTAAAAAAAATTCACCCTAAGAGCATTTCGAGCATCTTCAATAGAAAATGCAAATTTAAGATGTAAAACACAAGATGTAAAAACTTACATCTCAAAAAGTACATTTTCCATCTTTAAAAAAAGCAAACTCTAACAAATGATGCAAAATGGAGATGTAAAAGAGCTAACTCCAATAGAAGATGCAAACTAGAGATGTAAAACTGACCGTCGGCCGCGCGACTACTGTTTAGCCGTTGTACAGCCGCATTTGTATAGTGGCGGGCGGCGGACAAGCGGGAGGCGGACGAGCGGCGGTCGCGCAAAAACGAAAAGAAACGGCAGTTGGCGGTTGACGCGCGGTTGTCCTTTTCACATCTCCAGTCCGCGGAGATGCAAATTTGCAACACAAGTTGTTGTATTTTACATTTCCGAGAGGTGGAGATATAATATTTTTTTGCATCTACATCATCTGTTTTCACTCCATAAATGAGGAAATCAGATTTTCACTCCATAAAATGAGCCACTTCTGCTCAGGAACACTCTCTCTCTCTCTCTCTCTCTCTCTCTCTCTCTCTCTCTCTAAATCCAAACAAATCTACACATTCAGTTGGGAATTTCTATTTCGGATTGCTTGTAGTCTCGCCGCTTGTCCGCGTGTGGGTAGTCTCGCGTGCGTGCGCAGCGAGCAGAAGTGGCTGATCTCTTCTCCAGGGCTAGTGGGCTAATGGCTTGCTGCCGTGCTGCCGTGCTGCCGATAAGCCTGTTGGTCACACAGGCATGTACGCTAGTATTTCTGCCATATAACTATACGTAGTATATGAACTTTTTTGCAGAAAAATTTGGGTGTACATCTGTATACCCATGACCCAAGCTGGATCCGCCCCTCGAGATAAGGGACTTCTAAAAGGTAATTTTAAAAACTGAAAATGTGATGATCACATAAGGACTTGATATCATAAGGCGTCACAACAAAATATTTTTTGGCTAAGCAAACTGCATTGATGGACCATGCCTGAGCTAGATTGATGAATGATATATCTCGCCTTGACCTAGCGTACCGGTGTTTTCCATAACCAATAAAAACAGTGGCACCATAATAACATAGTTGTGTATGGAGGCAAAATAAATATTTAGTCATTTTCATATAGCTTACAAAAACAAACCCATAGAAAGTTGTGTCAATTTTTTGAGACTCAACGTTGTATAGAACACGGAAACCTTTTTCTTACCTGACGCGCGAGGGACTAAATAAAATCATAAAACGGCCTCTACAGATCCCCTAATAAAACCTCTACGTAAGGGGCAGTTTGTTTTGATCTGCATTATTATGTTTAAATTTTTTTAAAAATTTCATGGACATTTTTTTCAAATTACTGAATATTTTTTTAATACACGAACATTTTTCAAAATCATGAACGTTTCTATTTCTCTAAAAAAAAGTTAAACTTGATTTTTTATAATATGTGAACAGTTTTTTGAAATCACGAACGTTTTATGATTTCTTGATATTTTTTTTCAAAATTCGCAACTTTTTGAAATTTGGAATTTCTGAAAAACCTGAATCAATTTAAAGAAGGAAATACAAACACAGAAATGATAAAGGAAAAAGGAAAAAAAGGCAGGTCACGACCAGCACATGGGCCTGCCCATTACTGCTAGTGAAAAATGAGCAAACCAGGCTTCGAACCGCGATCTCGTGGGTAGAAAACTCTGGCCACTTATATAAGAACCAAATCTGGCCGTGTTTTAAAAAAACGAACCGTTTTCTTTGCTTATAGGTGGCATAGTGGGTAATTTAAGACAACTTTGAGGGCAATTTTACGACGGACGGCCAGAAGTAATAACATCTTTATTATTAGGGGTAGATATGGGTATATGCTTTGAAAATGCTGATTCACAAAGCTTTATGATAGACCAGACTGAAAAATCATCGAGTTTTAACAGTCAAAGGAGATGCATACAAATAATTGTTCTATTGATTCACTACGTAAAATTTGGCATAAAAAATAAAAATATAGGTCATAAGACAAGAAAATTTGCAGTTTATGTATATTTTACACTATGTCTATGTTTATAAATTTACATAACATAAAATATTTTTTATGGCGATTATATATTTTCTTACGGTCTCTTTTTACGTCGGAAATAAGACAAAACTTACGAAACGTAAAATTATGGTGCATTGATGGTAAAATAGAGGGGGTGAGGAATAACTATTCCTCACCCGCTAAAGTGAGCCTGAGCGCAATAACTCTAATCCTACGCTTCGGTCATATCGCGCCCGCTCTACGCGTCGCTCGGCCAATCAAATGGCATACAATAGTAATGATGGTAAAATTGCTGGCAGAAAAACGTAACAGGATTAAATTGGTTACGACCTAACATGCATAACTCTCCGCCTCGTAGGCTAGTAAAGGAAAATGGTGGTTGGTGCTGAACTGTGGAGTGTGGCCAGTAACCATATTAATTATTTTACTATGTTTTACATGGTTGATTACTATGTGTAATTAGGAGCACTCATATAATAAAGGAAAAATGGCAGCGGGTTGTTGGATGCAGCTAGTAACCAAATTAAATCAGTTACTATATTTTCCAAGTTTGATTATCATGTAGGCTAGGAGGATGAATATAATGTGAACTATTGCGTGTGTTCAGTAACAGAACTAATTATTTTACTATGTTTTACATAGTCGATTACTATGTGTAGTTAGGAGCGTACATATAATAAATGAAAATGGCGGCGAGCCCATGAACTATTGTACGCATGTAGACATGTAGTAACCAAATTAAATCGGTCACTATATGTTCCAAGGTTGATTACCATCTATAGTAAAGTAGATTCATACATCATATAATAAAGAAGTTGGCGAGGGCTACACCGTTGCATACATCCAGTAACTAGATTGAATCCATTACTATATTTTCCAAAGTTTTTTTTGAACGGACCAGCTGATGGCTCGCATATATTGATTCAATAGCAGGGAGCAGGCGGAAAAAACACAAGGTGGAGTTCGATCTTGCGATCAAGAATTAAAAAAAAGGCAAAAAAAGGCCGAAAAAACACACTAGCCATTGCTATATCGCAGCAAGGTGTTTTCTCATGGAGGATCCCAGAAAGGGTGCTCCAGATGTGTTGCCCCTGCTTGGCGCCACAATTCCACAATCCTTGTGATGTTTGCCAAAGCTTCGGTCGTGCTTGCACTCTTTTGCCTGAAAGTGCATTCGTTTCTCTGATGCCAGATGTCCCCTAGGATCAGAACGATCATTGTCTTAACTCCTTTTTTGTGTTCAGCTCTCGCTCCGTTCACCATCTTAGTGATGATGTCCACTGCTTTGTTCTTCTGCTGCCAGTTAGATGGGTGTAGGGAGCTACATCCCTGCCTTTGTGCAGTTCTCTCCCAGATTGTTGAAGTGAATGGGCAGTGCCAGAACAGATGTTGCGAGGTCTCGAGATTTCTGAGACATAGTTGGCAAAAGTACTCGTTCATCCAGCCTCGTCTTTGGAGACGGTCATTGCACCACAGCCTGTTCTTGAGCAGCAGCCAGACTGTGAATTTTAGCCTTGCTGGTGCCCAGACTTTCCAGAGCATTGTTCTGAGGCTTGTCCGGAGCATCCCTTGGAACTGGCAGTTGTATGCCGAGCTGGTAGAGAAGAAACCTGAGGCCGTGTGTTTCCATTTGATTGTGTCTTGCTGTTGATCACTGAGGCTTATGTTCTTGGAGATGATCCACCTGTTTAGCCTTATCACCTCCGGCCATAGCTGCTGTGTTTGGCCATGGGCTAGGTCTGCAACCCAGGTGCCATCGTGGAGTGCTTCATGAACCGTTCTGTTCTTCCTCTTTGAGTGCTTGTACAACTCAGGGAACTCCGTTTTGAGTGTGCCTGCATCAGTCCAGGAACTGTCCCAGAAACTGGCCTTTTTTCCATCCCCAAGCGACACTATGGTTGAGGCGTTGAACAGCTCTCTGTCTCCTTGATCACAGGGCAGCTGCATGCCCACCTAGGGCCTGTCTGGTTTGAGCCAGGAGAGCCAGAGCCACCGGAGCCTTAGTGTGCGGCTGAAACGTTGCAGGTTGGAGATGCCAAGGCCACCGTTGTCAATCGGAGTACAAACCTCTGGCCAACTTACTTTGCATTTGCCGCCACTGATCTTCTCGTCTTGAGCCCAGAGGAAACACCGTCTGATCTTGTCTATCTCAGCGAGTAGCTTCTTTGGCACCTTCAGCACTATGAGTGCAAAGGTGGGGAGTGCTGACAGCACACTTCTGACGAGTACTCTCCGTCCGGCGATGGTTAGCAGTCGCCCTTTCCAGCCTGCCAGACGAGCTCTGGTCCGGTCGAGGATGAATTGTAGGTGTACTATGCGAAGCCTGGAGAGTGTCACTGGGAGCCCAAGGTATCGAAAAGGGAACTGAGTTTGTTGTCCACCAAAATTCTGAAGCACCTGCTGCAGGTTAATTTGGCATCTGATTGTAGCCACCGAAGATTTTTGCAGGTTTACTTTCAACCCTGACGCAAGTCCGAAATCGTGGATGATGCTCATCAGTGTATCTATCTCCTCTTTCACTGGGTTGGCAAAAATGATGGCGTCGTCTGCATATAAACTTAAACGCAAAGCAAGGTCTCTTCCTGGGATCGGGTCGAGCTGGCCAAGCTCAGTGGCACGCTGGAGAAGCCTGTGGAGCGGATCTATGGCGATGATGAAGAGTAGCGGGGACAGTGGGTCGTCCTGTCGAAGATCCCGTCGTAGCCAAATTTTGTTTCCCGCTGCACCATTTAGCAAAAATGAAGAGGTCGAGGTCTTCAGGAGCATGGCTATCCAGTCGCGCCATCGAGCTGGGAAGCCGAGGGCCTGTAGGAGTTGCAGTAGATATTCCCACGAAACATTGTCGAAGGCCTTTGCTATGTCTAGTTTGAGCAGGAGCGCCGGCGTTCTTCTGTGGTGCAGGCTTCTAACTGCATTTTGGACGTAGAGGTAGCTGTCGTGTGTGCTCTTCTTAGCTAGGAAGGCAGATTGTGCCGACGAGATGATGGTGTCGATGACTTTTGACAGCCGCAAGGAAAGGACTTTGGTAAACAACTTTGCTATAGAGTGAACTAAGCTAATTGGCCTGAAATCAGAGACTGAGTCAGCGCCGTCTTTCTTCGGGATCAACACCACCATAGCAGAGTTTAGGGCGTCGAGGCCATCGCCGGCGATGGAGTAGAATTGGTGGAAAGCTCCCATGATGTCGTGTTTGATTGTTGGCCAGCAGCTACGGAAGAAAGTGCCAATTAATCCATCCGGGCCCGGCGCCTTTTCCGCCGGAGAGGCCTTGATCGCCTCCCACACTTCTTCCTCAGAGAAGGGGTTGTCGAGGCCTCCACCTTGAACAGAGGGCAGCTGTAGTTGGCTCCAGTTGATGGCCCGACTGCAGGCCCCCTTGGAGCCGAGGATGGAGTTGAAATCCTTGAAGATGACTGTCTCCTTATCTTCATGCGATGTGACAATGCTGTTGCCGGTCCTCAGGCTGTGTATGAAGTTTTTTCTGCGTCGCACTCGAATCTTTGCATGGAAGAACTTGGTTCCCGCGTCTCCTAGTTTGATCCAGGTCAGCCTGGAAGCTTGGCGCTTGTGCGCGCGCTCGATCGCCACGAGGCCGAGCAGCCGTTGCTTGAGGAGCCGTCGGAGATTAAATTCTGGTGTGGAGAGGTTGCGGGATTCTTGGGCTATGTCTAAACGTAGGATGATCTCACTAGCTATGTGGAATTGGAGCTTGGCGTCACTAAAGAAGGAGGAGCTCCATACTTTCAAGTCCTTGGCCGTGCGCTCCATCTTGGTTGCGAGCTGCTTGAAAGCGCAGGTGGTTTGGACTGGCCGGCTCCAAGCGTGGGCTACCGTCTCCTAGAAGCGCGGGAAGAGCGACCGGAAACTCTCGAATTTGAATTTTGCACGGCGGCGCGGGGCGGCAGCGTCGGCCAGGAGAAGCGGGCAGTGATCTGACAGTGCTGTAGATGCTGCCATCAGCACACTTGAGGGGAAGAGATCATCCCAACTACTAGTGCAGAAAAACTTGTCAATGCTAACGAGGGTCGGGTTCTCGCGCTCGTTGCTCCAGGTGTATCGGCGGTTCTTGCATTTGATTTCCTTTAGGCCGGCGTTGTCAATGGCCCGTCTGAAGATGCCCATGAGCCTGCGGTTGAGGTGGTGGTTGTTTTTGTCTCTCGCCTCGTAGATGAGGTTAAAATCGACGTTGATGAGCCATGGATCACCAGGAGGGGGTGCCGTTCTAGCTAATTCGTTGAGGAAGGCAGATTTTCTATTGTCTTCGGTTGGTCCATAAACAGCCGTTAGCCAGAAGCTCGAGGATTGCTGGAGTAGCGTCGCCTGCGCAGTGATCGCGAATTCGCCTACAGCATGGGAGGCAATGGTGGCCAGGTCACTGTTCCAGAAGATGGCTGCTCCGCCGCGGGAGCCGATTGTAGGGAGAACAATGCATTCGGGCAGAGTCGCACCCCCAATTTCTCTGACGATGGCTGAGGTCCAGACGCCGATCTTGGTTTCTTGCAGGCACATGATCGCTACTTTACTGGCGGTGACTACCTCGCAGACTGCCACCCGTTTTGCCGGCTGGTTTAGGCCGCGGACATTCCACGACATGATCGGGCAAAGGCTTTCACTCATCTGGAAACGAGTTTGCTCCGGCAGTTGACAGAAAACTAAATGGCCTTAGGCCCAGTACAGACACAACCATCCTAGCGGGGGCTCGCCGGCGTCCACCAATAGCCCCCAAACTACACCGGCGAGGAACGGTCCGCACTAATGAAGCAGAACAAGGGGAAACAAACACCAACCGGCTACACGCCGGTCGCCACCGGAGACTAGTTGCTAGAAGAGCTAACATATCTAAACTGAGGCCACATTGGCGGCTCCATCAGGTCCCGCAAGACCTGCAGCGATGAGGGGAGAATCCTTGTCGAGACGCGTCAGCTTGGCGATGACGGCAATGTCGTTGTCGGTGAGGGGCTCATCGAAACGGCGGATGAGCGCATCGGCCACCTCCTTGGTCATCTTGTCCTTTGGCCCGAGTAGCCCAAGCTCCTTTACGATGCGAAGGGAGGCGCGCTGGGAGACCGGCGTCTTGCAGTTGCTCGCAGCCTGACGAGCTCTCTGTCTGGTGGGCACTGAAGGCGCGCGCGCCTTGGGTGGAGCAGAGGGGCGGCGTGGGGGGGCGTTGGCGATGATCGGTGCTGGGGCGTCGACGAACAGGCGGCGGGTGATCTGGGGGTGGTTGTCTTTGTTGTCGTTGGCGATCTCGAGCTGGCAGACGTGGTAGGTGACCGCGCCAAGCTGCATCTCCAGCGTGCAGGCTTGCGTGGGGGCGCATCTGTTGAACTGGCCCGATGCTTGGGAGGGGGAGGCGAGCGTGGGGCCGAAGGCGACGAGCTGAGCCTCAGTCGCGGCTCCCCCCGTGTGCATGTTGTTGTCGAAGTCCAGGGGGGCCGCGACCACGGCGTCCGCCGCGGCTTGGACGTCCGCCGCCGCGTTGTCGACGATCATCGAGGCGAGGATGGGTCGCTTGGCTTCTCTGAAGAAGTCTTCAACTGGATCTTTTCCTTTGTCGCTGCAGATGTCGTTCTGCGTCGGTTCCGAGCCTGCCGCCGCCCGCGGAGAGCGTGGGGAAGGGTGGCAGCGCTGGCTCCGCTTGGCATTGCTCGCAGACGGCCTCTTGTCACCCGCGCGTCGACCGTGGGCAGCCATGTGGTGGCGCCTAGGTGCCGGGGAGCAGCTACGGTGGCGGCGCACGGGCACCGGCGCCTGCGGCTGCTGCGACGGTGTGCGCCCGTGACGCAGCAGCGCGTCTTTCCAGGAGCGGCGCCCCCCACCATCGGCGCCACCCACGTCGTCGTCGTGGTTGCGCCTGTTGCGCGGCGCGCCCCGACAGCCCAGGTCGGCCACCGGTGCGCGGCCCAGGCGCTGGATGCGCTCACTCCGTTGGCCGTCTTCGACCTCCATGGTCCAGGTGGCGGGAATCACCATGAAGCGGGGCCTGTCGTCAGGGTCGGAGTCGGACGACGGTAGCCCACTCTAGGCAGAGTGGGACGAGCGCGGCGAAGGGGCCGACCAATCTTCCACCCGGTCGACGTGGATGAGCATGGTGTAGTCTGCAGCGGTGGGCGGAGGGGCGACACGCCGGTCCGGCGATGAGTAGCCCTGCATCTCCTCGACGCGCCCCGCGCCGCGCGGCAGGACGCCGAGCGTGTGCTTGGTGGGGATGTGGGCGACGTCGCTGGTCCAGACCCAGCAGGCGAATGTCTTCGTGTGCTCGCGCTCCTGCGTCCTGCTGTCGAGGCGATCAACCCGCACCTTCTTCCCAAGGATCTCCTCGATTCCTTCGAGCGACCAGTATTGCATGGGCACCTTCTCGACGACCACTCGCACATGAAGCTGTAGTGTGTCGAAGGAGGCGTGGTCATGCTCGTGCCACGGCGCGATGTTGAAGGCGGCGCCGTCGACCCTGATGGAGCCGCGACGGACGACGTTGACGTGGTGCGCTGGCTGGGTGAAGATGACGAGGTAGTGCTCCGGGTGGTGGGCCGTGACGCGGAGCTGGTTCACCGGGACGGCCAGCTGCGCCTCCAGCGCGCGGCCGACCGCCATGGGGGATGTGGCCTTGACGCCGTCAGCAGCATACATGGTCACCGCGTGGTTGTGCAGGAAGAAGATGGCCTACCCCATTGCCGGGGTGGACATAGTCAGCGAGTGGCTCTCTCTGGAGCGGCGCGAAGGGTCGATGTGGTGCAGCATGGCGGGGGTGGTGGTGGCCATGGTGGATGCGGCAGGAGGCGGGAAGCAGAGGCGCGAGTGGATTGGAACTGGCGGGGCGGCGGGGGCTGGCCTGCTACTGGCACCTCTGGTTTGCTGGTTGCGGGGGCAGTTCTTCTCAATGTGCCTCGGCTGCTCGCAGATGATGCAGTGGATGGGGTCGCGACAGTCAGTGCGGCGGTGCTTCTTGCTGAGGCAGCGGAAGCAGCGGCCGCGGAAGCGGCTTAAGAAAGCCCCGCGGGCGGCGTCCGCATTGAAGCCTCTGCGGCGGTCCGGCCGCGGCTCTCCAGGGCGCGCCCTGGAGCCCGACGGATCTGAGGCCGCACACTTGCTCTTCTGATGGCTGACCACCGTCCAGCCACAGTCCATACCCGAATCGGCAACCTGGGCAGCTGGGGGGGACAGGGCGACGATGATGGAATTAAGGCGCTGGGTAGGGGGGGCAGTAGCTCGGCGGGGCTTGATGGCGTCGCGTCCATCCGCAGCGAGATGTGCTGCGGGATTTGCGACGGGGCGGCTGGATCTGCCGGGGCGACGAGCTGCGAGTCCGGCACCTCCGATGGACTGGGGGGAAAATAGGTGTCTCCCCCGGCTGGATCCGGTCCGGAGCCTGATCTAGCAGCTGGCGGAGGCGAGGTGGCTGCCATAAAGGCCGGTGGGTGGCCGCCGCGGCCGGAGCGGCCAGCGGCGCGGGGAAGGGGAGAGAGAGCTAGCTAGCTAGGAGGAGCCCTGTAAGTGCATCTGATTCTTCACATATTTTCCAAAGTTGATTACCATGTGTATCTACAATGACGCATGTAATAAAGCAAACGGGCCACGGGGCGGTAAAAGTTGGTGCGGCTAGTAACCAAATTAATTCGATTACTACATCTTGCATGGTTGATTACTAACAGGTGGAAGAAATTGGTGATTACGTTCGGTAGGCGATGTCGTTGGAAGGAGCCAAGAATTCGTTGAGTTTACAGCAAAAAAGGCCCGTGGTAAGGCACATGCATTCTACTAGTATATCTTAATAGTTTTGTGGCACTCCTTTGTAGTATAAGACATTTTCTAATACAAAGGGAGTATCAAAAAATGTTTTATATTTCGATACGATGGGAGTAGTACTTATAGGGGAGAGGGTGGATGCAGAGTATTGCTTGCTGGGCCAGTGATTCTCTGCTTCATAGTTTCCCGTGCATGCACATGCTTAAGCAAAATGGTCGATGCAGCCAGAAATATCATTACTCATTCGCAACTAGTAGAAACTACTTGCTTCAAAAAAAAAAACTAGTAGAAACTACTCCCCTTGCAAAAAAAAAACTACTAAAAAAACATTAGTAGAAACCATCTTAATGAAAAGAAAATCTCTAAGTGCGAGAAGCATAAATTTTACATGTACGGATTCCTTCAATTCTTATTTGGCAAATGCTTCAAGAGTACGAGGTCCTTTTTTAAGAAACAACTCGCACTAATTCTTCTTTTAGGAACAGCTCGCATTTAATGCGTAGCCACCGTCACAGAAAAGAGCGCTCGTACCCGAAACTGCTCTACACACGATAAAAGCGTACACGATGTGAAGACGACTAAGTATCCAGCTGCCGTTGCTCTCCTGTACATCTGCATGTGTGGCTGGATTTCACTGTCGTGCGTGAATCGTCTGTGTTTTATCGTCCGTATAGCACTGCTCGCTCGTACCCAGCCGTGCTAGGTTCCTCTTGTCTCCCGCCGGCGCCGACACTGGTCTATTAAAAGAAGTACTAGTTTATAAACCCGTCGCAGCAGCTAGAGCTATCCCTTCGGGGTCATCCGATAAAATTGGAATGATACAAAAAAGATTAGCATGGCCCCTGCGCAAGGATAACACACACAAATCGAAAAATGCTCCAAATTTTTCTGAGGTTGCACGGTACTACACTCTTGTATTGTTCGAGGATTCAGGCAGCGGTCCATGTAGCCTTCTTTGCAGGTTGCATGCTTGCAGCCCTCGCGTGCACTGCATTTTTACATAAAGGTCCTTGTAGGTCCATGTTTGCTCTATTTCCAATCAAAAAGTTCTTACAGCTGCAGATATCACGTCCATAATTAACCTTCTGGAACCTGTTCTTTGTCAGCAGGAAACCGTAGAAATGGGTGGTTGGTGCCTTGTCCCGTTCGACTTATCGTGTCTTGGTCACCAAACTAGGTTTACCGCGACGTTGAGTCAGTTACAACATCTATCGGCCAGCGCTACGCTACGCTACGTATCTGTGTTATGAGAGTGCGTGCGGCGCTCAACTGTCGCATGTCTTCATGCTATGCTGGCAAAATATACAGATAAGGCGGGCGGTTGTGCACCAGGCCAGCTTTCAGTTGCATGCAATCATATCCCAGTTGATCAATCTGTGCTGGATCATTATTCCACGTACGCCATTCTGTTCCAATCATTCTCTTTACTTCCTTTTTCCCTTCTTATTTGCATATATTCCTTTGTATACACATGTATTCATTTTATCCTTTGTACTCCGTATACACATTATTCCTTGTACATATTTATACACACACACACAAACAATAACCTCACAAATTAGGAGACCATACACCATAATATGTACTAGTAGTACATGTATATGCATGGTATGCCATGCAATGCATATGCACATAGGACTCCTGCGAGCATCGGCGTAGGTACGTACGTAGCCCTAGCGGGCATCGTCTTGCCTCTTGTAAACCCTCACTTTGAGCCCGTCCTTCATGTGGAGTATGATGGACAGCTTGGGCCTCACCACGGCACCGGCGGCGACCTCCACCCGGAACCGCGGCAGGACGGCGGCGACCACGGCCTTCATCTGCGTGAACGCCAGGTCCTTGCCCAGGCACGTCCGGGGCCCCACGTTGAACGCCACGAACTTGTACGACGGCTCGTGCCGCAGCCGCCCCTCCGCCGTCAGCCACCGCTCCGGCCGGAACTCCAGGCAGTCCTTGCCCCACACCGACTCCATGCGTCCCATCGAGTAGAACGACACGATCACCCTCCTCGTAGGCCGCACGGCCGGCCCGCTCGGCAGCGTGTCTGGCCGCGCTCCCGCCTTGTGCTCGAACGGCACCGGCGGGTACAGCCGGAGCGACTCCGACAGGGCCGCGTGCAGGTAGACCAGCCGCTTCAGATCGGCCGCGCTGGGGAGGCCGCCAGACGGCAGGGTCTCACGGAGCTCGGCGAGGATCCTGGCCTCGACGTCGGGGTGGTTGGACAGCAGCCAGAAGAACCATGTCAGGGCGGAGCTCGTCGTGTCGCGGCCGGCGATCATGAGGTTCAGCGTCGTGTCGCGCAAGAAGCGATCGAACTCGTTCCCGTCCTTGCCTACCTCGTCTTGGCATGCCATGTACAACGTGAGAAGATCAGCGGCGTCGCTGGCGTTGGCGTCGGCACTGGCCGCGCGCTCTCGCCCTAGCGAGACGAACTCGGCGATAGACGCGTCGAGCACCTGCTGAGCCCTGGTCATCTTCTTGTGATGGCCGATGTTGAGGTAGGTCTGGAGCCTCAGCCAGGCAATGGGCGTCACGTGCCTGTAGAACAGCACCGCCTCGGCCTCGTCCATGGCCGCCGCGAATGGCACTCGCGGGAAGTCGGCGGCCAGGCAGCCGGGATCCATACCGAATATGAACATCGCCGTGAGGTCGAACGTCAGGCGCATGAACACGTCCTGCAAGTCGACGACCGCGCCGCCGGCAGCGACGCCGTCGAGGAGCGGCACGAGCCCCTCGTCGAGCTTGCGCGCGGTGCTCGCGGCGACAGCTGCGCGGAACCTCGCGTCCGAGAGCAGCGCGTGCGCCTTGCGCCGCTGGAACGCCCACGAATCCCCGTCGGCGTTGAAGATGCCGTTGCCGAGCACGTCGAACAGGGCCGCGAACTCCTCGCCCTTGGGGTAGTTTCCGAAGTTGGTCGTGAAGACATGCGCCACGTCCGCCGGGTTGGCCGTGAGAAGGATGTCGACGGGCGAGCCCCACGGGCCCCTGGCGACGTGCGACATCCCCGGCGCCACGCGCAGGAACTCCGTGAGCCACTCGTGCACGCGGCCGGCGTTGACGGTGATCGCCGGCACCGAGCCGACCACCGGCCAGTTCGTGGGCAGGCCGTCCCGCCGGCGATACCTGAAGAACAACAGGAACAGGAAGCAAGCGAACGACACCATGATCTCCGGGTACTTGCCGAGGAAGCCTCGAACCCACCATGACACTTGCTCCATTTCTTTTGCGTTTGTTTACACTACCTATAGCCGGTGAAGTGTTCTTGTACAAGTGATCCAGCTGCAGAGCTAGCTAGGCTTATTATATAGTGCAAAGGTGAGGGGTTTGGGTTTAGGTGTAGACATTTGGTGCACTTTGGCTGATAATGATGTGGCAGGAGAACAGAGGTGGATGAGTAAACTCTTATTTCTACCCAAGAGACCATATTAAATCGATGAAATCACCATCTATGAGTATACTTCATGGGTGCAATTGAATTGACTGCCCTCCTAATCTCTCGTCATCTCTTCCTCTCCAGTCGACCGGTCGACGTACGTCATCAAAGGCCCACCATGGATATCGCCTCATGCATATACATCCTCGTCTCTTTCAACGTAAATGCCGGGATGCATCGCAATGGTCAGAGCGGGTCATTGTTGATATTCTTTTTTATGTGTCTTTTTGCACTCACGCGGGATTTGGTGTCCATCCAACGGAAATCAACCTGCATAAAATTTCATTAGGCCTTTTTCGGCTGGGTGCGAATCCGAGTGGATTGAAGGGGTTTGAGGTGGATTTAAACCTCTTATAAGTCAAAATATAAACCAATCCTTGCCAATCCCCTCCAATCCTTTTGGGAAAGGATTAACCGAACAAGCCTTTAAAGTGGGACTCATCTGTCATTGGGTCATAGCTTGTTCCGCAGTTCCCTCGATTCAGTATGAGGCGGTGTGGCGTCGAATCCGGCAGCACATCGTTCCATTCAGGCCAAGAAAGAGCAATTTTGGGCACATCAGGGGTGATGGAGCCCGTGGGGGAGGCCAGTGCATGGAGTTGACAACTCCAATGATGACACAGGATTTTTCACATTTGTGGCAGACTCATTGACAACAGGGTGGACGAGGTGCTGGCCTAGGCGATGGTGGGTTGCCGTCGGGGCAAGCAGATGAGCATGATGCATAGCATGCGGCGGAGCTACGGGTCCACCTTCAAACTGAGGGAACGAATGTGGGGGTCGAGGAGCTCGTGGTGTCGTCAACGTGGATTGCGGGCGGCCGGAGGGTGCTACGACGAGAGAAGGGAAGCCGTCATTCTTTGAGAGATAGAAAGAGAGATGCACATGAGTTCACGTCTGCAAAAACACACTTAGGTGAACATATGTAACTTTGTAAACCCTGACTTGCTAGCTTCTGGTATAACTGGTGTTTGAATTTAAATGAAAATAAATGTTCGCTATTTTTTTTTTTGGAAAAACACAGTATAGATGTCCATCACTATGAACGCATGCACACACACCAGCATCTCTGAGAGATCGATCCAACGAGTTTTGAGATTGAAGAAGTCACTAAACACGTCTGGGTATCGATGAAAATGTAGCCTATCACTGAAAAAATCACCTTTATGATGCACGATAAAGTTTGATCCCTGATTGGTTGGGGCACCAATGCCCTCATAACCATCCAACTACACATTTGGTTCTCAAAAGAAATATGTGTTCTGACTCTGTTGTGTTGATTCATCATCGATGCCCTTCTAACACTATGCATGTGATTTTGTCATGACTAGATTCGAACATTGTAATAGAGAGGCAAATAAAGTAGCACATGAACTTGCTAAATTAGGCGGTTCATGAAAGGCTGGGGCGCTACTGTTGGTAGGGACCTACGGGTCCAAAAGACCGCCCTCCTGGAGGAGATTCGGGCCCTTGACCTCCGTGCAAATATCTCTGGGATCTCTGCGGAGGAGTGGGCCCATAGATAAAACTTGGAGGACTCCCTTATGGAGATCTATTCCAAGGAAGAGGAGTTCTGGCGCCAGCGTGGTTCTTGTAATTGGGTGCTTTTCGGTGATGCTAACACGGCCTACTTCCAGGCCATCGCTAACGGGCGTCGGAGACGCTGCTCCATCCCACTCCTTTGGGAGGGAGGACAGCTCTTCTAGGACCCCCAGGCAATTCGTGCTCTGGTGGACGACTTCTACAAGTCGTTATTTGCGGGGCGAGTTAGGGGTGGAGTCGCCCTTGCGGACCATATTTGGTTGGCCGGCTAGCGTGTCTCCTCGGAGGAGAATGCTGCCCTTCTAGCCCCCTTTGATGCTGTGGAAGTTGAAGCCTTCGTCAAGGCCATGAACCCGGCCTCGGCTCCGGGCCCGGATGGCCTCCTGGTTCGGTTCTTCCAGGCATTTTGGCTGATGGTTAAAGAGATTATCTTGGACCTTTTCCACGAGTTTGCTAGGGGGACATTGGATGTATCCCGGCTAAACTACTGGATCATCTCCTTGATCCCCAAGGTACCAGGGGCCGCTGATATCAGGCAGTTCCACCCTATCACGGTCCTTAATGTTATCTTTCGGATTCTGGCTAAAGGGTACGCCACTAGGGCGGCCCTGATCGCCCCTCAGATTCACCATCCGAACCAGTCGGCCTTTACGAAAGGCAGGTTCATTCTTGATGGGATCCTTGTACTCCACGAGATCGTCCATGAAGTTAGGAGCAAGCACCTCCGTGCGGAGTTCTTCAAGATCGACTTCCATAAAGCGTATGACACTTTCCACTGGTCCTTCCTTCGGGAAGTGCTGCTCAAGCGTGGTTTTGATCACCACTGGGTAGCTCGGGTGATGCAGCTGGTGACAAGTGGTCGCACGGCGGTGAATGTGAATGGGGAGATTGGACCATACTTCCTGACTAGACAGGGCGTGCGGCAAGGTGATCCGATTTCCCCATTTCTCTTCAACCTTGTGGTCGACGCCTTGGCCTCGATCCTAGACTTGGCCAAACGGGCTGGACACATTAGGGGGATTTGCCCCCATCTTGTGGCTAATGGAGGTCTAACTCACCTCCAGTATGCCGACGACACCATTATGATGGTTGAAGGATCGGACGAGGATATTCATAATCTCAAATTCCTCCTATTATGCTTTCAGGAGATGTCGGGCCTCACGATTAACTTCGCCAAAAGCAAGGTAATGGTTCTGGGATATTCCCAGGCCGAAGCCCAGCGAATCGTCGACCGCCTGAATTGTCATCTGGGGTCTTTCCCGACCACTTATTTAGGCATGCCTATTAGTGATACATATCTCCTGGAGAAGGACTTTCGTCCAATAGTTGCAAAACTCCAGCCAAGGATGGAGCCTTGGCAGGGGAGATGGCTGTCCAAGGCCGCGCGAGTGATTCTGATGAACTCCTCCCTCATTAGCCTCTTGATGTACCTCATGGGATTCTATAGTCTTCATGAATCCCTCCATAAGGAGGTCACCAAGCTCCTCTCCAGATTTTTTTGGGCAGGAGAGAATAATAAACAAAAGTACCACATGGTGAAGTGGTCTGAGATCTGTAAGCCCAAGGACCAAGGGGGCCTTGGGGTCATCTCATCGAAGCGGATGAACATAGCCCTCCTCTCCAAATGGCTCTGGCATATCCAGACCGGTAAGGGAGGTTTGTGGTTGGAGATTATTTGCGCAAAATACTTGCGCGGGCAACCTTTGGCCTTCGCTTCTCATGCCGGAGGCTCCCAATTCTGGCAAACGGTGGTCCGGTTGATGCCGATCTTGCATATTGGGACCTCCATCCCAGTGGGGTCCGGCACAGGTACCCTGTTCTGGCTGGATAGGTGGGCTGGGAATCGGCCCTTCGCGGAGCGCTTCCACGCCTTATTCTTGATTTGTGCCCACCCGCAGTTATCCGCAGCCGCTGCTCTGACCGACTTGGGCGCCATTGCTTTCCGTCGTACCTTTGGGCCGACGGAACTCGAGCAATGGGACAAATTGCTCTCATGCATCACTCTGCAACCCTCTTCTCTTGAGCCTGATGTGCTTTCATGGCACCTTGAACCTCGTGGCTGGTTCTCGACTAGGTCCCTTTACCAGGCGATTGTACCCTCGCCGGGACCAGTTGAGCTGACGGTTCTTTGGGAAATCAAACTCCCATTGAAGATCCGTATTTTTATCCGTATTTTTCTTTGGCAATGGGTTCGTGGTCGCTTACCTTCGGGTATGGAGATCCAAAAGTGTAACGGACCTGGGGATGGTTTGTGCCCCATCTGTTTGGTCCTAGAAGACTGCAACCACATCTTTTTTCGGTGTCCGGCAGCTCAATTCTTGTGGAGTTGCTTCAGGGAGGTGGTCAATGGCAACTGGTGCCACGACAACCTCCCGGACCTCTTTGCGGAGGTCCTTAGTTTACCCGGTCCCAGGCGTCCACCCATCTGGGTGGCGCTGGGCACCCTAGCCGGGACGTTATGGTGTTGCCGCAATAAACTTGTCATAGAACGTGTGATACCATGTCGTGTGACTGATGCAATCTACAAAATGTGTGGCTTCTTACAGCTTTGGAGACCGCTTAGCAAGCGGCGGGACCGAGACGTCATCAACAACTTCATTTTCGGTCTCCATTCCTCGGCCTCGGCTTTTGCTCCACCACCACCTCCGCCGCCGCCTCCCCCCGAGCCGGATTAGCCTTCTTATTTTTAGCTTTATTTGGGGCTTGTCTTGCTGTGCCCCCAGCATGACTTTATGACTTGATGGCACTATGTATTGACTTGTTGGATGCTTGGTACGTTGCTTTATAATATAAAGCGAGGGAAATCCTTTTTTGTAAATTAGCTAGATTTACTTCAACTTCGGATTGGTTTGAGGAGCCTCTGAATGAAATTGTAATGTTCCTCACAAATGATGTACTGCTTATATCTAATGAATAAAGTTTCATTTTAACTCAAAAAAACCATCCAGCCACAATTGGTTCTCAAAAGAAATGTATGTTCTGATTCTGTTGTGTTGATGCATCTACATGTGAGAGGATGTGGAGCACTTGTAATCTATGTATGCAACTACTCTACATGCTAGAGATTCCATCGGCTCCTGCTACCCGTAAGGGAAACTCAAACACGATTCATCAAAACGGATACATCAAATATCCGTAGACATGTATGGTATGTGTGGTAAGCAACTCATATCTGAAATTGAGCTGTGATGTTTTAGGTCACTATATAAAAAAGGAAAAGTCAAAAAAAGAGGTTTAGATGGATAGTCGTTGGATGAAAGATGAGTATTGGACACTCGAGGGATAATGCCACCTAGGTGGCCCGATGATTACTCTTTTTTAGCGAAAGATTTCATGGTGGTTTACATTAAACTTGGCAAAATGAATACATCATTTCAAAGAGTAGTATGGGGATCAACCGCAAAACTAGCAAGACTATCAGTAGCACAATTTGCTTCCCTAAGACAATGATTCAAGAAGACAAAACTTAAATTACGAGACAGGAAAGAGCACCCCTCGGAGAATGTGGAGAACCTTGGTGCTCACCTTCGGGCCTGTAAAGGGACCCTCTTGGATCAGATTAAGGTGCTGGATGGCCTTGCTGATGGGCCGGGCCTGTCTCCTGATGACTGGCTCAGGAGATATGCCCTAGAGGCTTTGCTCATGGACATTTATAGGAGTGAGGAGCTGTTTTGGCAACGTCAAGGGGGCCACAATTGTTGAAAGAACGAGGATGTCGCCTAGAGGGGGGAGGGTGAATAGGCGCTTTAAAATAATTATGGTTTAGGCTTGAACAAATGCGGAATAAACCTAGCGGTTAATTTGTCAAGCACAAAACCTACAACAACTAGGCTCACCTATGTGCACCAACAACTTATGCTAAGCAAGATAAGCAACTATGTGATAGCAAGATATATGACAAAGAACAATATGGCTATCACAAAGTAAAGTGCATAAGTAAAGGGGCTCGGGTAAGAGATAACCGAGGCACGCGGAGACGACGATGTATCCCGAAGTTCACACCCTTGCGGATGCTAATCTCCGTTTGGAGCGGTGTGGAGGCACAATGCTCCCCAAGAAGCCACTAGGGCCACCGTAATCTCCTCACGCCCTCGCACAATGCAAGATGCCGTGAATCCACTAAGGGACCCTTGAGGGCGGTCACCGAACCTGTACAAATGGCGACCCTTGGGGGCGGTCACCGAACCCGTACACTTTGGCAACCCTTGGGGGCGGTCACCGGTACCCGTCAAATTGCTCGGGGCGATCTCCACAACCTAATTGGAGACCCCGACGCTTTCCCGAAGCTATACACCATAATTACTGAGCTCCGAACACCACCAACCGTCTAGGGCGCCCAAGCACCCAAGAGGAACAAGCTCAAGGGCACCAAGTACCCAAGAGTAATAAGCTTCTTAACTTGTAACTTCCACGTATCACGTGGAGAACTCAAACCGATGCACCAAATGTAATGGCAAGGGCACACGGAGTGCCCAAGTCCTTCTCTCTCAAATCCCACCGAAGCAACTAATGCTAGGGAGGAAAATGAGAGGAAGAACAAGAAGGAGAACACGAAGAACTCCAAGACCTAGATCCAAGGGGTTCCCCTCACTTAGAGGAGAAAGTGATTGGTGAAAACGTGGATCTAGATCTCCTCTCTCTTTTCCCTCAAAAACTAGCAAGAATTCATGGAGGGATTGAGAGTTAGCAAGCTCAAAGAAGGTCAACACTGGGGGAAGAACACGAGCTCAACGGATAGGGTTCATTGGGGAAGAAGACCCCCTTTTATAGGAGGGGAAAATCCAACCGTTACCCCACTGTACATCCCCGCACAGAGCGGTACTACCGCTAGGGAAGGGCGGTACTACCGCTCCGGGCGGTACTACCGCTCAACCCAGCGGTACTGCCGCGCTGCCAGGGCCCTGACCCCGGGGCGGTACTACCGCTAGGGAAGAGCGGTACTACCGCTTAGGGCGGTACTACCGCTCCTACTACCTCCCTTAGTGCCGCAAAACCCGACACGAAAAACTTCGTTCGAGAATCGAGGCGGAAGTAGCCCAGACACACAGCGGTACTATGGCCGAAAATCCCAAGCGGTACTACCGTTCGGAGAGCGGTACTACCGCTTGGAGCGGTACTACCGCTCTGAGAGCGGTACTACCGCTGGGGAGCTTCGGCGGTACTACCGCTGTGGTCGCGGTACTACTGCTGGGGCCAACCTTAAGCCTCAACCACGAAAACAACGAATACCCCAAGGAAAACCAGAACTGCCATAACTTGTTCATATGAGCTCCGAATTGAGCAAACTCAAGCTTGTTGGATAGAGCAAGACGAGTAGCATCAAAACAGCACCAATGTCTTTGGATAATTCCTTAATAGCACCAAGGTCATCACAAACTCTCCTTGAAACCAACAAATGGACTCCAAGAAAAGCATATGGACAGATCCTTCAAATATAACTCAAGACAACCATTAGTCCATAGAGATTGTCATCAATTACCAAAATCAAACATGGGGGCACCGCATGTTCTTTCAATCTCCCCCATTTTGGTAATTGATGACAATCACTTTCAAGAGAGTTTATATAAGGAATTATGCATCACCATGCAATGCAATAATAGTGCAATGAATGAGATGCAAAAGCTAAGGAACAAAACCAAAGCAAGAGGAGATAGCACTCTAAACTTATCCACAAAACTCTCTGAAACTTCTCCCCCATTGGCATTGATTGCCAAAATGGGCAAAAAGTTTAGAAGGCCAATATAAATTGTGGTCCTCCATAAATTGTGTATTTCTCAACAAGAGAGTGGAATGAAATACACATATCCAACTGTCAATACTTGGAGGAAGACAAACTATATTGAGGCACAAAGATTGCAACAGAAAGATATGCCACAAAGACATAACAAAGAAAAACACAAGCAATCAGAAGATACCAATTGAAGCAAGCAATCAACGGATATCAAAAGAACCAATTAGACCAATGATCCTACATGCCATAAGAAAAAGATATCATGATATGAGCAAAGGAGTGTTCTAAAGAAACTAGAGAAGCTCCCCATGATTTGTGCACACATAAGAATTTTTGTATTTGAATACAAAGTGCACAAAATAGGATCATAGCTCCCCCAAAATCAATAGAAACTCACATCCAGTGCAAGTGAGCATATAGGAAACAAAGTCTAGCGCTAGCAACAAGCACATGGTTGAGCAACAAGTAAAAGAGGCAACTTAAGAATAGGCTCAACCAAAATGATGTGTGTGAGTCATGGCGAAGCACTTGAGAAGACTAAAATTAGGATGAGCATTAAGCAAGAACATAGTCTTGAAAGAATGAGGCACACGGTGCAAGGCCTATCATTCCCACACACAACTGGCAAAAGGGTTCACAAGCTTACTAATGAGCAAAAGAGAACCTATGCTTGTGACAGCCCGTGGTGAAGATAGACGAAGAGAGGCTCATCAAGACGAGGGATACCAATTAAGATGGTAAAAGCCTCGTAAAGATAAGCAAGAGGAAAATAGTCTTCACCACACAAGAGTGCATCAAGATGCAATGAGATACGACACGCACTCAAGGCAAAAGCTTTCACGGAGCCACCAAAGAAATAACAAAAGAGAGGCAAGGTGGACGTGAAAGAAAGGATATCATCTAGAGATGTAATTTCTCTCAAGTGTATAATGTTCTAGGTAGACGTAATCATGATGATATATATCTACAAAGAAGGATGTACACCCGAAATAGTTACAACAAGAAGGAACGAGATATCCACAAGGAAGTCATAAATATACCAATAAGATATTTGCTTTAAAGCATAGCACTTGGCTAGATATGGTCTTATTGTATATAAATGAAGTCCAAACACACATCCATCAAAAGGCATCACAACTAGCAACAAGAGATCATTGTTGGGATGCTTTGAGAAAGGAAACAAGTATCACAAGATATGAAATGAATATCATGCCAAGATGCAACCTACACAAGGTTGAATGCAAGAGGAGAAAGCATGAATAGATACTTGTTACCGAGATATCATTGGAAGGATGTAGTAGATACCAATTGAAGGTAGATAGTAGTTCATTGATCATCCTTGCTTGACTCCAATGTGCACATGGTGACAACACCTTCCTTGTGAGTGAGCCGAGCATCCAATGCATCTCCAAATGTTCCTAGAAGAACAACACAAACTAAACGGTACCCAAACTCATCGGGACCAAATAGTTAGAAACACCAATACATAGGACAAACTCCACATAAATATGTGCATATAGATATGAAAATGAATTTCATGCACATCTCATCCAAATTGAGACTTGGTGGAGTTTCCCCTATATATTGAGTCAACGAAAGAAAGCATGCCAAATAGAATACATGAAGTAAATATGCATGCTCAAAACTTTCAAGAACCGATACCAAAAGGCAAAGAAATGCCAAGTGAAAAGGATACCAAATGGAGAAATCATCACTTGGAAGATATCATTAAAGATACATCAAGGAATGAGATATCCATTGATACACACTAAATTAAAGATGTCAAACTCCCAAAGAGAGGATGGTTCCAAATAAACCAAGCTCCCAACAAAGTTTCATGATGGCACAAGGTACCAAAAGAAAAGGCTTGCCTTCCACCAAAACACACTTGATAAGGATCACAAGAAGAGTGTTCTAAATAAAATAGGATAGCTCCCCCACGAGTTGTGCATTATATAGGATTTGCATTTAAATACACAATGCACAAGTAAGAAGAGGCAGGGGAGGTATGCTTAGCAGACAAAGGAGTGACACCTCCAACAGAGAAGAACCGGCATACCCTCCAACATCTAAAACATCATAGAAGATGCATGAGAACTCCGTATTTGATGAACTCAAGCTTGTCATGAACATGACCAAAAGCTCCAAATCTCACAAGGAGAAGAACCAAACAAGAACCAATAAAGAAGATGCAAGGATGCAATGGTTTGAGCTCTCAACGAATGATACGATCAAGCAACTCATCGAGAGCCCCCCTTGATAGTACGGCAAACGATCCTATAACCCGGTCTCCCACAACTACCATGAGACCGGTAAAATAGAAAACCTATCAAGGGCAAACCTTTGCCTTGCACATGGTCCACTTGAGCTAGATGATGACGATCTTGACTCCCTCAAGTTGGACCACCTTTCTTGATTGCGTTGGTTCGATGAAGACTAGTTGATTGCTCCCCCATACTCCACTATGGGTGAGCCACTCTTCCGCTCATCTTCACAAGTCCATTGTCAACACAATGGACGGCAAACTTCAAGCACTTGATCTCTTTGTGATGCATCACTTTAACTTGCACACCGCAATCTAACCCCACAAAGAACTCTCACGAAGACCATGGGTTAGCACACAAAGCGTAATGGACAATGCGTACCCATACCGTGGGATCACTTGATCCCTCGGTACATCTTGTGCGCTTTGTGTGTTGAATCTTTCCAACTCTCTTCAATTGGATGATGTCTTGAAGGTGGACATGAATGACCACACAAGCTTCTTCTTCAAGACATGCTTGCAATACGCTCAACACTCACATGACCGGTCTTTGGATAATTTCTTAATAGCACCAAGGTCATCACAAACTCTCCTTGAAACCAACAAATGGACTCCAAGAAAAGCATATGGACAGATCCTTCAAATATAACTCAAGACAACCATTAGTCCATAGAGATTGTCATCAATTACCAAAACCAAACATGGGGGCACCGCATGTTCTTTCAATCTCCCCCATTTTGGTAATTGATGACAATCACTTTCAAGAGAGTTTATATAAGGAATTATGCATCACCATGCAATGCAATAATAGTGCAATTAATGAGATGCAAAAGCTAAGGAACAAAACCAAAGCAAGAGGAGATAGCACTCTAAACTTCTCCACAAAACTCTCTAAAACTTCTCCCCCATTGGCATTGATTGCCAAAATGGGCGAAAAGTTTAGAAGGCCAATATAAATTGTGGTCCTCCATAAATTGTGTATTTCTCAACAAGAGAGTGGAATGCAATACACATATCCAACTGTCAATACTTGGAGGAAGACAAACTATATTAAGGCACAAAGATTGCAACAGAAAGATATGCCACAAAGACATAACAAAGAGAAACACAAGCAATCAGAAGATACCAATTGAAGCAAGCAATCAACGGATATCAAAAGAACCAATTAGACCAATGATCCTACATGCCACAAGAAAAAGATATCATGATATGAGCAAAGGAGTGTTCTAAAGAAACTAGAGAAGCTCCCCATGATTTGTGCACACATAAGAATTTTTGTATTTGAATACAAAGTGCACAAAATAGGATCATAGCTCCCCCAAAATCAATAGAAACTCACATCCAGTGCAAGTGAGCATATAGGAAACAAAGTCTAGCGCTAGCAACAAGCACATGGTTGAGCAACAAGTAAAAGAGGCAACTTAAGAATAGGCTCAACCAAAATGATGTGTGTGAGTCATGGCAAAGCACTTGAGAAGACTAAAATTAGGATGAGCATTAAGCAAGAACATAGTCTTGAAAGAATGAGGCACACGGTGCAAGGCCTATCATTCCCACACACAACTGGCAAAAGGGTTCACAAGCTTACTAATGAGCAAAAGAGAACCTATGCTTGTGACAGCCCGTGGTGAAGATAGACGAAGAGAGGCTCATAAAGACGAGGGATACCAATTAAGATGGTAAAAGCCTCGTAAAGATAAGCAAGAGGAAAATAGTCTTCACCACACAAGAGTGCATCAAGATGCAATGAGATACGACACGCACTCAAGGCAAAAGCTTTCACGGAGCCACCAAAGAAATAACAAAAGAGAGGCAAGGTGGACGTGAAAGAAAGGATATCATCTAGAGATGTAATTTCTCTCAAGTGTATAATGGTCTAGGTAGACGTAATCATGATGATATATATCTACAAAGAAGGATGTACACCCGAAATAGTTACAACAAGAAGGAACGAGATATCCACAAGGAAGTCATAAATATACCAATAAGATATTTGCTTTAAAGCATAGCACTTGGCTAGATATGGTCTTATTGTATATAAATGAAGTCCAAACACACATCCATCAAAAGGCATCACAACTAGCAACAAGAGATCATTGTTGGGATGCTTTGAGAAAGGAAACAAGTATCACAAGATATGAAATGAATATCATGCCAAGATGCAACCTACACAAGGTTGAATGCAAGAGGAGAAAGCATGAATAGATACTTGTTACCGAGATATCATTGGAAGAATGTAGTAGATACCAATTGAAGGTAGATAGTAGTTCATTGATCATCCTTACTTGACTCCAATATGCACATGGTGACAACACCTTCCTTGTGAGTGAGCCGAGCATCCAATGCATCTCCAAATGTTCCTAGAAGAACAGCACAAACTAAACGGTACCCAAACTCATCGGGACCAAATAGTTAGAAACACCAATACATAGGACAAACTCCACATAAATATGTGCATATAGATATGAAAATGAATTTCATGCACATCTCATCCAAATTGAGACTAGGTGGAGTTTCCACTATATATTGAGTCAACGAAAGAAAGCATGCCAAATAGAATACATGAAGTAAATATGCATGCTCAAAACTTTCAAGAACCGATACCAAAAGACAAAGAAATGCCAAGTGAAAAGGATACCAAATGGAGAAATCATCACTTGGAAGATATCATTAAAGATACATCAAGGAATGAGATATCCATTGATACACACTAAATTAAAGATGTCAAACTCCCAAGGAGAGGATGGTTCCAAATAAACCAAGCTCCCAACAAAGTTTCATGATGGCACAAGGTACCAAAAGAAAAGGCTTGCCTTCCACCAAAACACACTTGATAAGGATCACAAGAAGAGTGTTCTAAATAAAATAGGATAGCTCCCCCACGAGTTGTGCATTATATAGGATTTGCATTTAAATACACAATGCACAAGTAAGAAGAGGCAGGGGAGGTATGCTTAGCAGACAAAGGAGTGACACCTCCAACAGAGAAGAACCGACATACCCTCCAACATCTAAAACATCATAGAAGATGCATGAGAACTCCTTTTTTGATGAACTCGAGCTTGTCATGAACATGACCAAAAGCTCCAAATCTCACAAGGAGAAGAACCAAACAAGAACCAATAAAGAAGATGCAAGGATGCAATGGTTTGAGCTCTCAACGAATGATACGATCAAGCAACTCATCGAGAGCCCCCCTTGATAGTACGGTAAACGATCCTATAACCCGGTCTCCCACAACTACCATGAGACCGGTAAAATAGAAAACCTATCAAGGGCAAACCTTTGCCTTGCACATGGTCCACTTGAGCTAGATGATGACGATCTTGACTCCCTCAAGTTGGACCACCTTTCTTGATTGCGTTGGTTCGATGAAGACTAGTTGATTGCTCCCCCATACTCCACTATGGGTGAGCCACTCTTCCGCTCATCTTCACAAGTCCATTGTCAACACAATGGACGGCAAACTTCAAGCACTTGATCTCTTTGTGATGCATCACTTGAACTTGCACACCGCAATCTAACCCTACAAAGAACTCTCACGAAGACCATGGGTTAGCACACAAAGCGTAATGGACAATGCTTACCATACCGTGGGATCACTTGATCCCTCGGTACATCGTGTGCGCTTTGTGTGTTGAATCTTTCCAACTCTCTTCAATTGGATGATGTCTTGAAGGTGGACATGAATGACCACACAAGCTTCTTCTTCAAGACATGCTTGCAATACGCTCAACACTCACATGACCGGTCTTTGGATAATTCCTTAATAGCACCAAGGTCATCACAAACTCTCCTTGAAACCAACAAATGGACTCCAAGAAAAGCATATGGACAGATCCTTCAAATATAACTCAAGACAACCATTAGTCCATAGAGATTGTCATCAATTACCAAAACCAAACATGGGGGCACCGCATGTTCTTTCAATCTCCCCCATTTTGGTAATTGATGACAATCACTTTCAAGAGAGTTTATATAAGGAATTATGCATCACCATGCAATGCAATAATAGTGCAATGAATGAGATGCAAAAGCTAAGGAACAAAACCAAAGCAAGAGGAGATAGCACTCTAAACTTCTCCACAAAACTCTCTAAAACTTCTCCCCCATTGGCATTGATTGCCAAAATGGGCGAAAAGTTTAGAAGGCCAATATAAATTGTGGTCCTCCATAAATTGTGTATTTCTCAACAAGAGAGTGGAATGCAATACACATATCCAACTGTCAATACTTGGAGGAAGACAATCTATATTAAGGCACAAAGATTGCAACAGAAAGATATGCCACAAAGACATAACAAAGAGAAACACAAGCAATCAGAAGATACCAATTGAAGCAAGCAATCAACGGATATCAAAAGAACCAATTAGACCAATGATCCTACATGCCACAAGAAAAAGATATCATGATATGAGCAAAGGAGTGTTCTAAAGAAACTAGAGAAGCTCCCCATGATTTGTGCACACATAAGAATTTTTGTATTTGAATACAAAGTGCACAAAATAGGATCATAGCTCCCCCAAAATCAATAGAAACTCACATCCAGTGCAAGTGAGCATATAGGAAACAAAGTCTAGCGCTAGCAACAAGCACATGGTTGAGCAACAAGTAAAAGAGGCAACTTAAGAATAGGCTCAACCAAAATGATGTGTGTGAGTCATGGTGAAGCACTTGAGAAGACTAAAATTAGGATGAGCATTAAGCAAGAACATAGTCTTGAAAGAATGAGGCACACGGTGCAAGGCCTATCATTCCCACACACAACTGGCAAAAGGGTTCACGAGCTTACTAATGAGCAAAAGAGAACCTATGCTTGTGACAGCCCGTGGTGAAGATAGACGAAGAGAGGCTCATCAAGACGAGGGATACCAATTAAGATGGTAAAAGCCTCGTAAAGATAAGCAAGAGGAAAATAATCTTCACCACACAAGAGTGCATCAAGATGCAATGAGATACGACACGCACTCAAGGCAAAAGCTTTCACGGAGCCACCAAAGAAATAACAAAAGAGAGGCAAGGTGGACGTGAAAGAAAGGATATCATCTAGAGATGTAATTTTTCTCAAGTGTATAATGTTCTAGGTAGATGTAATCATGATGATATATATCTACAAAGAAGGATGTACACCCGAAATAGTTATAACAAGAAGGAACGAGATATCCACAAGGAAGTCATAAATATACCAATAAGATATTTGCTTTAAAGCATAGCACTTGGCTAGATATGGTCTTATTGTATATAAATGAAGTCCAAACACACATCCATCAAAAGGCATCACAACTAGCAACAAGAGATCATTGTTGGGATGCTTTGAGAAAGGAAACAAGTATCACAAGATATGAAATGAATATCATGCCAAGATGCAACCTACACAAGGTTGAATGCAAGAGGAGAAAGCATGAATAGATACTTGTTACCGAGATATCATTGGAAGGATGTAGTAGATACCAATTGAAGGTAGAAACTAGTTCATTGATCATCCTTGCTTGACTCCAATATGCACATGGTGACAACACCTTCCTTGTGAGTGAGCCGAGCATCCAATGCATCTCCAAATGTTCCTAGAAGAACAACACAAACTAAACGGTACCCAAACTCATCGGGACCAAATAGTTAGAAACACCAATACATAGGAAAAACTCCACATAAATATGTGCATATAGATATGAAAATGAATTTCATGCACATCTCATCCAAATTGAGACTAGGTGGAGTTTCCCCTATATATTGAGTCAACGAAAGAAAGCATGCCAAATAGAATACATGAAGTAAATATGCGTGCTCAAAACTTTCAAGAACCGATACCAAAAGACAAAGAAATGCCAAGTGAAAAGGATACCAAATGGAGAAATCATCACTTGGAAGATATCATTAAAGATACATCAAGGAATGAGATATCCATTGATACACATTAAATAAAAGATGTCAAACTCCCAAAGAGAGGATGGTTCCAAATAAACCAAGCTCCCAACAAAGTTTCATGATGGCACAAGGTACCAAAAGAAAAGGCTTGCCTTCCACCAAAACACACTTGATAAGGATCACAAGAAGAGTGTTCTAAATAAAATAGGATAGCTCCCCCACGAGTTGTGCATTATATAGGATTTGCATTTAAATACACAATGCACAAGTAAGAAGAGGCAGGGGAGGTATGCTTAGCAGACAAAGGAGTGACACCTCCAACAGAGAAGAACCGGCATACCCTCCAACATCTAAAACATCATAGAAGATGCATGAGAAATCCGTTTTTTATGAACTCGAGCTTGTCATGAACATGACCAAAAGCTCCAAATCTCACAAGGAGAAGAACCAAACAAGAATCAATAAAGAATATGCAAGGATGCAATGGTTTGAGCTCTCAAAGAATGATACGATCAAGCAACTCATCGAGAGCCCCCCTTGATAGTACGACAAACGATCCTATAACCCGGTCTCCCACAACTACCATGAGACCGGTAAAATAGAAAACCTATCAAGGGCAAACCTTTGCCTTGCACATGGTCCACTTGAGCTAGATGATGACGATCTTGACTCCCTCAAGTTGGACCACCTTTCTTGATTGTGTTGGTTCGATGAAGACTAGTTGATTGCTCCCCCATACTCCACTATGGGTGAACCACTCTTACGCTCATCTTCACAAGTCCATTGTCAACACAATGGACGGCAAACTTCAAGCACTTGATCTCTTTGTGATGCATCACTTGAACTTGCACACCGCAATCTAACCCCACAAAGAACTCTCACGAAGACCATGGGTTAGCACACAAAGCGTAATGGACAATGCGTACCCATACCGTGGGATCACTTGATCCCTCGGTACATCTTGTGCGCTTTGTGTGTTGAATCTTTCCAACTCTCTTCAATTGGATGATGTCTTGAAGGTGGACATGAATGACCACACAAGCTTCTTCTTCCAGACAAGCTTGCAATACGCTCAACACTCACATGACCGGTCTTTGGATAATTCCTTAATAGCACCAAGGTCATCACAAACTCTCCTTGAAACCAACAAATGGACTCCAAGAAAAGCATATGGACAGATCCTTCAAATATAACTCAAGACAACCATTAGTCCATAGAGATTGTCATCAATTACCAAAACCAAACATGGGGGCACCGCATGTTCTTTCAATCTCCCCCATTTTGTTAATTGATGACAATCACTTTCAACAGAGTTTATATAAGGAATTATGCATCACCATGCAATGCAATAATAGTGCAATGAATGAGATGCAAAAGCTAAGGAACAAAACCAAAGCAAGAGGAGATAGTACTCTAAACTTCTCCACAAAACTCTCTGAAACTTCTCCCCCATTGGCATTGATTGCCAAAACGGGCGAAAAGTTTAGAAGGCCAATATAAATTGTGGTCCTCCATAAATTATGTATTTCTCAACAAGAGAGTGGAATGCAATACACATATCCAACTGTCAATACTTGGAGGAAGACAAACTATATTGAGGCACAAAGATTGCAACAGAAAGATATGCCACAAAGACATAACAAAGAGAAACACAAGCAATCAGAAGATACCAATTGAAGCAAGCAATCAACGGATATCAAAAGAACCAATTAGACCAATGATCCTACATGCGAAAAGAAAAAGATATCATGATATGAGCAAAGGAGTGTTCTAAAGAAACTAGAGAAGCTCCCCATGATTTGTGCACACATAAGAATTTTTGTATTTGAATACAAAGTGCACAAAATAGGATCATAGCTCCCCCAAAACCAATAGAAACTCACATCCAGTGCAAGTGAGCATATAGGAAATAAAGTCTAGCGCTAGCAACAAGCACATGGTTGAGCGACAAGTAAAAGAGGCAACTTAAGAATAGGCTCAACCAAAATGATGTGTGTGAGTCATGGCGAAGCACTTGAGAAGACTAAAATTAGGATGAGCATTAAGCAAGAACATAGTCTTGAAAGAATGAGGCACACGGTGCAAGGCCTACCATTCCCACACACAACTGGCAAAAGGGTTCACAAGCTTACTAATGAGCAAAAGAGAACCTATGCTTGTGACAGCCCGTGGTGAAGATAGACGAAGAGAGGCTCATCAAGACGAGGGATACCAATTAAGATGGTAAAAGCCTCGTAAAGATAAGCAAGAGGAAAATAGTCTTCACCACACAAGAGTGCATCAAGATGCAATGAGATACGACACGCACTCAAGGCAAAAGCTTTCACGGAGCCACCAAAGAAATAACAAAAGAGAGGCAAGGTGGACGTGAAAGAAAGGATATCGTCTAGAGATGTAATTTCTCTCAAGTGTATAATGTTCTAGGTAGACGTAATCATGATGATATATATCTACAAAGAAGGATGTACACCCGAAATAGTTACAACAAGAAGGAACGAGATATCCACAAGGAAGTCATAAATATACCAATAAGATATTTGCTTTAAAGCATAGCACTTGGCTAGATATGGTCTTATTGTATATAAATGAAGTCCAAACACACATCCATCAAAAGGCATCGCAACTAGCAACAAGAGATCATTGTTGGGATGCTTTGAGAAAGGAAACAAGTATCACAAGATATGAAATGAATATCATGCCAAGATGCAACCTACACAAGGTTGAATGCAAGAGGAGAAAGCATGAATAGATACTTGTTACCGAGATATCATTGGAAGGATGTAGTAGATACCAATTGAAGGTAGATAGTAGTTCATTGATCATCCTTGCTTGACTCCAATATGCACATGGTGACAACACCTTCCTTGTGAGTGAGCCGAGCAGCCAATGCATCTCCAAATGTTCCTAGAAGAACAACTGTCACATCCCTAGTTCTGGCCTGACCTAGGCTCGCTTCCATCTGTGCATCATGTTTAAATTTTGAAACTTGAACTGAGGAAAATTGGAAGCCTCAAAATCCTAAATAAAAGAAGGGCAAAAACCCTCAAATCTCATTCATTGTTCCAAAATGTTCTTCTTAAATGTTTGATAATTTTTTGCAAGGGTTCTGGTCCCAACCAAAATATTGAACATTTTTAAGGATTTATTTTTGGGACTTTGAATTTAAATCAGTAGCTATTTGAATTTGAATTATATTCATATAATTAGAATATAATTTCAAATACCCCTGAAATATTTTATGAGCTTTTGGAAAAGTCCATCTAGCCAAATAAAATTATTCAGAGGAGTTTTTGGCATTGTTTGAATTTGTTTAAAATTCAAAAAGAATGGCAAAAGATATTAAATAAAACAAAACAGAAGAAAAAAAATAAAAAAGAGCAGAAGCCTACCTGGCGCTCACCTGGTAGCCAAACCGGCCCAGCACTGCAGCTGGCCGGGCCAGCCCGCCACCGCTACCCCCCTGTCGCCTTCCTCCCTTGCCAGGAGGACGGGCACGCGCCCGGCGCGCGCGGCCACACGCCCCGGCCACCTCCTGCTTCTCCGTCCACCTCCTGCTTCCCCGGCCCCTCCTAGACGACGCCACGGAGCGCCACGCAGCCCCTGGCTCTCTCTCACTCTCTCCCTCGCCTCATCCTCTCCTCTGCTCTCTCTCCCTCCCTGCCCGAGCGGAGCTCGTCGCCATCGACGCCGTTCGCCGCGGCCACAGCCACCCTCTCGCTCCCTCTCCACACCCCTGAGCTCCGTCCCGACCCCATGGAGCTGCACACCGACGCACGCGACCAGAGGAGGCCCCAGTCGACCGGAGCGTCGTCGTCTTCATCTCCGGTGCCCGGAGATCGCCGCCGTAAATTCGCGTCGTCCAGAGCTTCCCCGACCTCGTCGTCGACTCTGCTAGTCCCTACGTGAGCCACTCTTCTTTTTTCCCCTGGAATCCCTGTCGTTCCCCTCCCCTAGCTAGCTTCCCCACCTCGGCCGAGAGCTTCTCGCCGCCGGCCATGGCGTGGCCGTGGCCACAGCCACCGCAGCTCGCTCCCGAGCCCACCATCGTGCTCAGCACGATCGCATGAACCCGTAGACACCCACAACGCCTCCTGCCGTGCTCCCTAACACCGACCCCGAGCTCGCCCGAGCTCCGGCCGCCGCCGAGGTCGATGCCGTGCTCAACTCCGGCCACCTCGCGGCCTCCCGCCCGTTCCTTTGGATGCTGAGGAGCAAGAGCTTCTCCCTAGTGCCCTCAGCGCGCCAAACCACCGCTCGTAGCGCCAAACCCGCCACCACCCGAACTCCGGCCGCCGCTCACGAGCTCGCCGTCGTCGGTATCGGCCATCACCGGCACGGCCACCACCACCATTCGATGCGCACGAGTCCCAGCTCGCCGTAGAACCCAACCGCACCCTAAACTGTGCCCTGTAGCGCGAACCCGATGCGTTTCCGCCGCTCCGTTGGTCGTCGCCGGCGAAACTCCGGCGGGAGCTGACGTGGCTCCGTCATTAGGAGCTAACCCAGCTGGTTAATCAACCTACAGACACTGACAGTGGGCCCCACCCCTGGTCAAACCCCAGCCAGCGCTGGGTTTGACCGGGATTAGTTCCTGTGTCACTGACGTGTGGCCCCCACACGTCAGGTTTGACCTGGACCCGCCCTGTTGACCTGATGACGTCAGGGTGAGGTCATGCTGACGCAATATTCCTTTTCTGGAATTTAGTTTATTTTATAATAATCAGGAAATTCCAGAAATAGCTAAAACTTCAATAAATCATAGAAAATTAATCGTAACTCCAAATTAAATGTTTTATATATGGAAAATGATCAGAAAAATCCAATCTATCCATCTGTACTATTTTCATGCATGTTAGAACAACTTATAGGTGATGTTTAGCACAAATCATATTAATGGCATTTAAATATCCACATATGGAGTTTGAGTTTGAATCTTGGATTCAAACCAACTTCATTTAACCTGGTCTAGGTGCATTAGCCCAAAACACACTCATATTGCCATGTCATGAGCATGCATCATATTGTGCATTGCATTGATTGTATTTCTTCTTTGTTGTCGGCATCTGTCCCCTCTCGGTAGATGATGTTTCGACAATGAGATCGATGACACTGATGAAGACTCAATATTATCTTCAGAAGTGCCAGGCAAGCAAAACCCCCTTGTTCATTCCGATAAAATCCCACTCTCTCGCTCCTGCTCTCTATTACTGCATTAGGACAACAACGATTCAACTGTTACTTGCTGCGGTAGCTGAACCCCTTTATCCTTTGCATGACCTGTCATTCCACAGTAAATAGAAGAAACCCACTAGCATGAGTAGGAGTTGCTTGAGCCATGTTGTGCCTACTCATTCATGCTTGTTTGTCATGCCTGCTACTGCTTAGAGTTGAGTCAGGTCTGATTCATCGGGGATGAATCAGAGGCGTGTGAACATGTCCTACTGTTGAGAGCTAAGTGTGTGAACACGATTTGGTAAAGGTAGCGGTGAGAGGCCATGTAGGAGTACATGGTGGGTTGTCTCATTGCAGCCATCCTCAGGAACTGAGTTCTGTGTTTGTGATCCATGAACAACTACTACCACACATTGGGATCCTTAATTGACTCTCTCGATTTATTAATCAACATGATCTCTGTCCAGGAGTTGCAAGTAGTTTCTGGTGTTTGTAGGTAGTGTTAGTAGTCTACCAAGTGGCACCCGGTACAGGTGGGCTTGGGACAGACTAGGCACAGTGGCACGGTGTACCAAGTGGCACCCGGATGGTGGGCTTGGGAACCCTGCTCACATCGTTTGGGGCCGTGAGCGACACCCCGGCCGGATCTCCTCGCGGATGGAACCCGAATAGGCGATAAACCTGGACTAGAGACTTGTTCGGTTAGTCAGGTCGTGGCCGACTCCCTCGCCCGGCTTCCGCTTAAAGGTTGCCGAGGTACATGACGTGTACAGGGCGATAAGTGGCGAGAGCGTGTGTGAAGAAGTACATCCCTGCAGGGTTAATTTCATCTATTCGAATAGCCGGATTCCTCGGATATGGAAACTTGGACCCCTTGTACAGTTCATAGACAAGTGAAAGTGGATACTCTAAAATACGCAAGATAAGCATGAGTGCTATGGATGGCGTTCTCGTAGGGAGACGGGAGCGGATCCATAGTGGTGTATTGATATGGTGAATATGTGGACTCGTGTGCGCCACCTCAAAAGAGTTACTTGCAGTCGTAGTTCAGGTTAGCCACCGAGTCAAAGCTGGCTTGCTGCAGTTAAACTCCACCACCCCCTTTGTTGATAATGATGCATATGTAGATAGATCTGATGTAAGTCTTGCTGGGTACATTTGTACTCACGTTTGCCTATTTTATGTTTTTGCAGAGAGACTTCAGTCTCACTAGTAGTTCCGCGTGGTCTTCGACGTTTAGCTTGTTACCTCAGCTACGATCTTGTGCCCTCGGCAGGATCTGCTAGATAGTCAGGCTTCTCAGCCTTTTTCATTATAGATGTCTGTACCCAGACATATTAAGCTTCCGCATGTGCTTTGACTTGTATGCTCTGATTGTTGGGTCATGAGACCCATGTTTGTAATATCTCGCTCCTCGGAGCCTATTGAATAAATACTTGAGTTGTAGAGTCATGTTGTGATGCCATGTTGTATTTACACATATCGAGCATATTGTGTGTATGTTATTGAAATGCTTGGTATGTGTGGGATCTGACTATCTAGTTGTTTATCCTTAGTAGCCTCTCTTACCGGGAAATGTCTCCTAGTGTTTCCACCGAGCCATGGTAGCTTGCTACTGCTCCGGAACACTTAGGCTGGCCGGCATGTGTCCTTCTTCGTTCCTGTGTCTGTCCCTTCGGGGAAATGTCACGCGATGAATACCGGAGTCCTGTTAGCCCGCTACAGCCCGGTTCACCGGAGTCCTGCTAGCCCAGTGCTACAGCCTGGATTCACTCGCTGATGACCGACACGTTCGATGCTGGGTCATGGATGCATGTCCCTGTAAGTTAGTGCCACTTTGGGTTCACGACTAGCCATGTCAGCCCGGGTTCTTTGTCATATGGATGCTAGCGACACTATCATATACGTGAGCCAAAAGGCGCAAACGGTCCCGGGCCAGGTAAGGTGGCACCCGTGGGAATACCGTGCGTGAGGCCGCAAAGTGATATGATGTGTTACATGCTAGATCGGTGTGACTTAGGATCGGGGTCCTCACAACAACACAAACTAAACGGTACCCAAACTCATCGGGACCAAATAGTTAGAAACACCAATACATAGGACAAACTCCACATAAATATGTGCATATAGATATGAAAATGAATTTCATGCACATCTCATCCAAATTGAGACTAGGTGGAGTTTCCCCTATATATTGAGTCAATGAAAGAAAGCATGCCAAATAGAATACATGAAGTAAATATGCATGCTCAAAACTTTCAAGAACCGATACCAAAAGACAAAGAAATGCCAAGTGAAAAGGATACCAAATGGAGAAATCATCACTTGGAAGATATCATTAAAGATACATCAAGGAATGAGATATCCATTGATACACACGAAATTAAAGATGTCAAACTCCCAAAGAGAGGATGGTTCCAAATAAACCAAGCTCCCAACAAAGTTTCATGATGGCACAAGGTACCAAAAGAAAAGGCTTGCCTTCCACCAAAACACACTTGATAAGGATCACAAGAAGAGTGTTCTAAATAAAATAGGATAGCTCCCCCACGAGTTGTGCATTATATAGGATTTGCATTTAAATACACAATGCACAAGTAAGAAGAGGCAGGGGAGGTATGCTTAGCAGACAAAGGAGTGACACCTCCAACAGAGAAGAACCGGCATACCCTCCAACATCTAAAACATCATAGAAAATGCATGAGAACTCCATTTTTGATGAACTCGAGCTTGTCATGAACATGACCAAAAGCTCCAAATCTCACAAGGAGAAGAACCAAACAAGAACCAATAAAGAAGATGCAAGGATGCAATGGTTTGAGCTCTCAACGAATGATATGATCAAGCAACTCATCGAGAGCCCCCCTTGATAGTACGGCAAACGATCCTATAACCCGGTCTCCCACAACTACCATGAGACCGGTAAAATAGAAAACCTATCAAGGGCAAACCTTTGCCTTACACATGGTCCACTTGAGCTAGATGATGACGATCTTGACTCCCTCAAGTTGGACCACCTTTCTTGATTGCATTGGTTCGATGAAGACTAGTTGATTGCTCCCCCATACTCCACTATGGGTGAGCCACTCTTCCGCTCATCTTCACAAGTCCATTGTCAACACAATGGACGGAAAACTTCAAGCACTTGATCTCTTTGTGATGCATCACTTGAACTTGCACACCGCAATCTAACCCCACAAAGAACTCTCACGAAGACCATGGGTTAGCACACAAAGCATAATGGACAATGCCTACCATACCGTGGGATCACTTGATCCCTCGGTACATCTTGTGCGCTTTGTGTGTTGAATCTTTCCAACTCTCTTCAATTGGATGATGTCTTGAAGGTGGACATGAATGACCACACAAGCTTCTTCTTCCAGACAAGCTTGCAATACGCTCAACACTCACATGACCGGTCTTTGGATAATTCCTTAATAGCACCAAGGTCATCACAAACTCTCCTTGAAACCAACAAATGGACTCCAAGAAAAGCATATGGACAGATCCTTCAACTATAACTCAAGACAACCATTAGTCCATAGAGATTGTCATCAATTACCAAAACCAAACATGGGGGCACCGCATGTTCTTTCAATCTCCCCCATTTTGGTAATTGATGACAATCACTTTCAACAGAGTTTATATAAGGAATTATGCATCACCATGCAATGCAATAATAGTGCAATGAATGAGATGCAAAAGCTAAGGAACAAAACCAAAGCAAGAGGAGATAGCACTCTAAACTTCTCCACAAAACTCTCTAAAACTTCTCCCCCATTGGCATTGATTGCCAAAATGGGCGAAAAGTTTAGAAGGCCAATATGAATTGTGGTCCTCCATAAATTGTGTATTTCTCAACAAGAGAGTGGAATGCAATACACATATCTAACTGTCAATACCTGGAGGAAGACAAACTATATAGAGGCACAAAGATTGCAACAGAAAGATATGCCACAAAGATATAACAAAGAGAAACACAAGCAATCAGAAGATACCAATTGAAGCAAGCAATCAACGGATATCAAAAGAACCAATTAGACCAATGATCCTACATGCCACAAGAAAAAGATATCATGATATGAGCAAAGGAGTGTTCTAAAGAAACTAGAGAAGCTCCCCATGATTTGTGCACACATAAGAATTTTTGTATTTGAATACAAAGTGCACAAAATAGGATCATAGCTCCCCCAAAATCAATAGAAACTCACATCCAGTGCAAGTGAGCATATAGGAAACAAAGTCTAGCGCTAGCAACAAGCACATGGTTGAGCAATAAGTAAAAGAGGCAACTTAAGAATAGGCTCAACCAAAATGATGTGTGTGAGTCATGGCGAAGCACTTGAGAAGACTAAAATTAGGATGAGCATTAATCAAGAACATAGTCTTGAAAGAATGAGGCACACGGTGCAAGGCCTATCATTCCCACACACAACTGGCAAAAGGGTTCGCAAGCTTACTAATGAGCAAAAGAGAACCTATGCTTGTGACAGCCCATGGTGAAGATAGACGAAGAGAGGCTCATCAAGACGAGGGATACCAATTAAGATGGTAAAAGCCTCGTAAAGATAAGCAAGAGGAAAATAATCTTCACCACACAAGAGTGCATCAAGATGCAATGAGATACGACACACACTCAAGGCAAAAGCTTTCACGGAGCCACCAAAGAAATAACAAAAGAGAGGCAAGGTGGACGTGAAAGAAAGGATATCATCTAGAGATGTAATTTCTCTCAAGTGTATAATGTTCTAGGTAGACGTAATCATGATGATATATATCTACAAAGAAGGATGTACACCCGAAATAGTTACAACAAAAAGGAACGAGATATCCACAAGGAAGTCATAAATATACCAATAAGATATTTGCTTTAAAGCATAGCACTTGGCTAGATATGGTCTTATTGTATATAAATGAAGTCCAAACACACATCCATCAAAAGGCATCACAACTAGCAACAAGAGATCATTGTTGGGATGCTTTGAGAAAGGAAACAAGTATCACAACATATGAAATGACTATCATGCCAAGATGCAACCTACACAAGGTTGAATGCAAGAGGAGAAAGCATGAATAGATACTTGTTACCGAGATATCATTGGAAGGATGTAGTAGATACCAATTGAAGGTAGATAGTAGTTCATTGATCATCCTTGCTTGACTCCAATATGCACATGGTGACAACACCTTCCTTGTGAGTGAGCCGAGCATCCAATGCATCTCCAAATGTTCCTAGAAGAACAACACAAACTAAACGATACCCAAACTCATCGGGACCAAATAGTTAGAAACACCAATACATAGGACAAACTCCACATAAATATGTGCATATAGATATGAAAATGAATTTCATGCACATCTCATCCAAATTGAGACTAGGTGGAGTTTCCCCTATATATTGAGTCAACGAAAGAAAGCATGCCAAATAGAATACATGAAGTAAATATGCATGCTCAAAACTTTCATGAACCGATACCAAAAGACAAAGAAATGCCAGGTGAAAAGGATACCAAATGGAGAAATCATCACTTGGAAGATATCATTAAAGATACATCAAGGAATGAGATATCCATTGATACACACTAAATTAAAGATGTCAAACTCCCAAAGAGAGGATGGTTCCAAATAAACCAAGCTCCCAACAAAGTTTCATGATGGCACAAGGTACCAAAAGAAAAGGCTTGCCTTCCACCAAAACACACTTGATAAGGATCACAAGAAGAGTGTTCTAAATAAAATAGGATAGCTCCCCCACGAGTTGTGCATTATATAGGATTTGCATTTAAATACACAATGCACAAGTAAGAAGAGGCAGGGGAGGTATGCTTAGCAGACAAAGGAGTGACACCTCCAACAAAGAAGAACCGGCATACCCTCCAACATCTAAAACATCATAGAAGATGCATGAGAACTCCGTTTTCGATGAACTCGAGCTTGTCATGAACATGACCAAAAGCTCCAAATCTCACAAGGAGAAGAACCAAACAAGAACCAATAAAGAAGAGGCAAGGATGCAATGGTTTGAGCTCTCAACGAATGATACGATCAAGCAACTCATCGAGAGCCCCCCTTGATAGTACGGCAAACGATCCTATAACCCGGTCTCCGACAACTACCATGAGACCGGTAAAATAGAAAACCTATCAAGGGCAAACCTTTGCCTTGCACATGGTCCACTTGAGCTAGATGATGACGATCTTGACTCCCTCAAGTTGGACCACCTTTCTTGATTGCGTTGGTTCGATGAAGACTAGTTCATTGCTCCCCCATACTCCACTATGGGTGAGCCACTCTTCCGCTCATCTTCACAAGTCCATTGTCAACACAATGGACGGCAAACTTCAAGCACTTGATCTCTTTGTGATGCATCACTTGAACTTGCACACCGCAATCTAACCCCACAAAGAACTCTCACGAAGACCATGGGTTAGCACACAAAGCGTAATGGACAATGCGTACCCATACCGTGGGATCACTTGATCCCTCGGTACATCTTGTGCGCTTTGTGTGTTGAATCTTTCCAAATCTCTTCAATTGGATGATGTCTTGAAGGTGGACATGAATGACCACATAAGCTTCTTCTTCTGGACATGCTTCCAATACGCTCAACACTCACATGACCGGTCTTTGGATAATTCCTTAATAGCACCAAGGTCATCACAAACTCTCCTTGAAACCAACAAATGGACTCCAAGAAAAGCATATGGACAGATCCTTCAAATATAACTCAAGACAACCATTATTCCATAGAGATTGTCATCAATTACCAAAACCAAACATGGGGGCACCGCATGTTCTTTCAGTCTCCCCCATTTTGGTAATTGATGGCAATCACTTTCAAGAGAGTTTATATAAGGAATTATGCATCACCATGCAATGCAATAATAGTGCAATGAATGAGATGCAAAAGCTAAGGAACAAAACCAAAGCAAGAGGAGATAGCACTCTAAACTTCTCCACAAAACTCTCTGAAACTTCTCACCCATTGGCATTGATTGCCAAAATGGGCGAAAAGTTTAGAAGGCCAATATAAATTGTGGTCCTCCATAAATTGTGTATTTCTCAACAAGAGAGTGGAATGCAATACACATATCCAACTGTCAATACTTGCAGGAAGACAAACTATATTGAGGCACAAAGATTGCAACAGAAAGATATGCCACAAAGACATAACAAAGAGAAACACAAGCAATCAGAAGATACCAATTGAAGCAAGCAATCAACAGATATCAAAAGAACCAATTAGACCAATGATCCTACATGCCACAAGAAAAAGATATCATGATATGAGCAAAGGAGTGTTCTAAAGAAACTAGAGAAGCTCCCCATGATTTGTGCACACATAAGAATTTTTGTATTTGAATACAAAGTGCACAAAATAGGATCATAGCTCCCCCAAAATCAATAGAAACTCACATCCAGTGCAAGTGAGCATATAGGAAACAAAGTCTAGCGCTAGCAACAAGCACATGGTTGAGCAACAAGTAAAAGAGGCAACTTAAGAATAGGCTCAACCAAAATGATGTGTGTGAGTCATGGCGAAGCACTTGAGAAGACTAAAATTAGGATGAGCATTAAGCAAGAACATAGTCTTGAAAGAATGAGGCACACGGTGCAAGGCCTATCATTCCCACACACAACTGGCAAAAGGGTTCACAAGCTTACTAATGAGCAAAAGAGAACCTATGCTTGTGACAGCCCGTGGTGAAGATAGACGAAGAGAGGCTCATCAAGATGAGGAATACCAATTAAGATGGTAAAAGCCTCGTAAAGATAAGCAAGAGGAAAATAATCTTCACCACACAAGGGTGCATCAAGATGCAATGAGATACGACACGCACTCAAGGCAAAAGCTTTCACGGAGCCACCAAAGAAATAACAAAAGAGAGGCAAGGTGGACGTGAAAGAAAGGATATCATCTAGAGATGTAATTTCTCTCAAGTGTATAATGTTCTAGGTAGACGTAATCATGATGATATATATCTACAAAGAAGGATGTACGCCCGAAATAGTTACAACAAAAAGGAACGAGATATCCACAAGGAAGTCATAAATATACCAATAAGATATTTGCTTTAAAGCATAGCACTTGGCTAGATATGGTCTTATTGTATATAAATGAAGTCCAAACACACATCCATCAAAAGGCATCACAACTAGCAACAAGAGATCATTGTTGGGATGCTTTGAGAAAGGAAACAAGTATCACAAGATATGAAATGACTATCATGCCAAGATGCAACCTACACAAGGTTGAATGCAAGAGGAGAAAGCATGAATAGATACTTGTTACCGAGATATCATTGGGAGGATGTAGTAGATACCAATTGAAGGTAGATAGTAGTTCATTGATCATCCTTGCTTGACTCCAATATGCACATGGTGACAACACCTTCCTTGTGAGTGAGCCGAGCATGCAATGCATCTCCGAATGTTCCTAGAAGAACAACACAAATTAAACGGTACCTAAACTCATCGGGACCAAATAGTTAGAAACACCAATACATAGGACAAACTCCACATAAATATGTGCATATAGATATGAAAATGAATTTCATGCACATCTCATCCAAATTGAGACTAGGTGGAGTTTCCCCTATATATTGAGTCAACGAAAGAAAGCATGCCAAATAGAATACATGAAGTAAATATGCATGCTCAAAACTTTCAAGAACCGATACCAAAAGACAAAGAAATGCCAAGTGAAAAGGATACCAAATGGAGAAATCATCACTTGGAAGATATCATTAAAGATACATCAAGGAATGAGATATCCATTGATACACACTAAATTAAAGATGTCAAACTCCCAAAGAGAGGATGGTTCCAAATAAACCAAGCTCCCAACAAAGTTTCATGATGGCACAAGGTACCAAAAGAAAAGGCTTGCCTTCCACCAAAACACACTTGATAAGGATCACAAGAAGAGTGTTCTAAATAAAATAGGATAGCTCCCCCACGAGTTGTGCATTATATAGGATTTGCATTTAAATACACAATGCACAAGTAAGAAGAGGCAGGGGAGGTATGCTTAGCAGACAAAGGAGTGACACCTCCAACAGAGAAGAACCGGCATACCCTCCAACATCTAAAACATCATAGAAGATGCATGAGAACTCCGTTTTCGATGAACTCGAGCTTGTCATGAACATGACCAAAAGCTCCAAATCTCACAAGGAGAAGAACCAAACAAGAACCAATAAAGAAGAGGCAAGGATGCAATGGTTTGAGCTCTCAACGAATGATACGATCAAGCAACTCATCGAGAGCCCCCCTTGATAGTACGGCAAACGATCCTATAACCCGGTCTCCCACAACTACCATGAGACCGGTAAAATATAAAACCTATCAAGGGGAAACCTTTGCCTTGCACATGGTCCACTTGAGCTAGATGATGACGATCTTGACTCCCTCAAGTTGGACCACCTTTCTTGATTGCGTTGGTTCGATGAAGACTAGTTGATTGCTCCCCCATACTCCACTATGGGTGAGCCACTCTTCCGCTCATATTCACAAGTCCATTGTCAACACAATGGACGGCAAACTTCAAGCACTTGATCTCTTTGTGATGCATCACTTGAACTTGCACACCGCAATCTAACCCCACAAAGAACTCTCACGAAGACCATGGGTTAGCACACAAAGCGTAATGGACAATGCTTACCATACCGTGGGATCACTTGATCCCTCGGTACATCTTGTGCGCTTTGTGTGTTGAATCTTTCCAACTCTCTTCAATTGGATGATGTCTTGAAGGTGGACATGAATGACCACATAAGCTTCTTCTTCAAGACATGCTTCCAATACGCTCAACACTCACATGACCGGTCTTTGGATAATTCTTTAATAGCACCAAGGTCATCACAAACTCTCCTTGAAACCAACAAATGGACTCCAAGAAAAGCATATGGACAGATCCTTCAAATATAACTCAAGACAACCATTAGTCCATAGAGATTGTCATCAATTACCAAAACCAAACATGGGGGCACCGCATGTTCTTTCAATCTCCCCCATTTTGGTAATTGATGACAATCACTTTCAAGAGAGTTTATATAAGGAATTATGCATCACCATGCGATGCAATAATAGTGCAATGAATGAGATGCAAAAGCTAAGGAACAAAACCAAAGCAAGAGGAGATAGCACTCTAAACTTCTCCACAAAACTCTCTGAAACTTCTCACCCATTGGCATTGATTGCCAAAATGGGCGAAAAGTTTAGAAGGCCAATATAAATTGTGGTCCTCCATAAATTGTGTATTTCTCAACAAGAGAGTGGAATGCAATACACATATCCAACTATCAATACTTGCAGGAAGACAAACTATATTGAGGCACAAAGATTGCAACAGAAAGATATGCCACAAAGACATAACAAAGAGAAACACAAGCAATCAGAAGATACCAATTGAAGCAAGCAATCAACAGATATCAAAAGAACCAATTAGACCAATGATCCTACATGCCACAAGAAAAAGATATCATGATATGAGCAAAGGAGTGTTCTAAAGAAACTAGAGAAGCTCCCCATGATTTGTGCACACATAAGAATTTTTGTATTTGAATACAAAGTGCACAAAATAGGATCATAGCTCCCCCAAAATCAATAGAAACTCACATCCAGTGCAAGTTAGCATATAGGAAACAAAGTCTAGCGCTAGCAACAAGCACATGGTTGAGAAACAAGTAAAAGAGGCAACTTAAGAATAGGCTCAACCAAAATGATGTGTGTGAGTCATGGCGAAGCACTTGAGAAGACTAAAATTAGGATGAGCATTAAGCAAGAACATAGTCTTGAAAGAATGAGGCACACGGTGCAAGGCTTATCATTCCCACACACAACTGGCAAAAGGGTTCACAAGCTTACTAATGAGCAAAAGAGAACCTATGCTTGTGACAGCCCGTGGTGAAGATAGACGAAGAGAGGCTCATCAAGATGAGGGATACCAATTAAGATGGTAAAAGCCTCGTAAAGATAAGCAAGAGGAAAATAATCTTCACCACACAAGAGTGCATCAAGATGCAATGAGATACGACACGCACTCAAGGCAAAAGCTTTCACGGAGCCACCAAAGAAATAACAAAAGAGAGGCAAGGTGGACGTGAAAGAAAGGATATCATCTAGAGATGTAATTTCTCTCAAGTGTATAATGGTCTAGGTAGACGTAATCATGATGATATATATCTACAAAGAAGGATGTACACCCGAAATAGTTACAACAAGAAGGAACGAGATATCCACAAGGAAGTCATAAATATACCAATAAGATATTTGCTTTAAAGCATAGCACTTGGCTAGATATGGTCTTATTGTATATAAATGAAGTCCAAACACACATCCATCAAAAGGCATCACAACTAGCAACAAGAGATCATTGTTGGGATGCTTTGAGAAAGGAAACAAGTATCACAAGATATGAAATGAATATCATGCCAAGATGCAACCTACACAAGGTTGAATGCAAGAGGAGAAAGCATGAATAGATACTTGTTACCGAGATATCATTGGAAGGATGTAGTAGATACCAATTGAAGGTAGATAGTAGTTCATTGATCATCCTTGCTTGACTCCAATATGCACATGGTGACAACACCTTCCTTGTGAGTGAGCCGAGCATCCAATGCATCTCCAAATGTTCCTAGAAGAACAACACAAACTAAACGGTACCCAAACTCATCGGGACCAAATAGTTAGAAACACCAATACATAGGACAAACTCCACATAAATATGTGCATATAGATATGAAAATGAATTTCATGCACATCTCATCCAAATTGAGACTAGGTGGAGTTTCCCCTATATATTGAGTCAACGAAAGAAAGCATGCCAAATAGAATACATGAAGTAAATATGCATGCTCAAAACTTTCAAGAACCGATACCAAAAGACAAAGAAATGCCAAGTGAAAAGGATACCAAATGGAGAAATCATCACTTGGAAGATATCATTAAAGATACATCAAGGAATGAGATATCCATTGATACACACTAAATTAAAGATGTCAAACTCCCAAAGAGAGGATGGTTCCAAATAAACCAAGCTCCAAACAAAGTTTCATGATGGCACAAGGTACCAAAAGAAAAGGCTTGCCTTCCACCAAAAGACACTTGATAAGGATCACAAGAAGAGTGTTCTAAATAAAATAGGATAGCTCCCCCACGAGTTGTGCATTATATAGGATTTGCATTTAAATACACAATGCACAAGTAAGAAGAGGCAGGGGAGGTATGCTTAGCAGACAAAGGAGTGACACCTCCAACAGAGAAGAACCGGCATACCCTCCAACATCTAAAACATCATAGAAGATGCATGAGAACTCCGTGTTTGATGAACTCGAGCTTGTCATGAACATGACCAAAAGCTCCAAATCTCACAAGGAGAAGAACCAAACAAGAACCAATAAAGAAGATGCAAGGATGCAATGGTTTGAGCTCTCAACGAATGATACGATCAAGCAACTCATCGAGAGCCCCCATTGATAGTATGGCAAACGATCCTATAACCCGGTCTCCCACAACTACCATGAGACCGGTAAAATAGAAAACCTATCAAGGGCAAACCTTTGCCTTGCACATGGTCCACTTGAGCTAGATGACGACGATCTTGACTCCCTCAAGTTGGACCACCTTTCTTGATTGCGTTGGTTCGATGAAGACTAGTTGATTGCTCCCCCATACTCCACTATGGGTGAGCCACTCTTCCGCTCATGTTCACAAGTCCATTGTCAACACAATGGACGGCAAACTTCAAGCACTTGATCTCTTTGTGATGCATCACTTGAACTTGCACACCGCAATCTAACCCCACAAAGAACTCTCACGAAGACCATGGGTTAGCACACAAAGCGTAATGGACAATGCTTACCATACCGTGGGATCACTTGATCCCTCGGTACATCTTGTGCGCTTTGTGTGTTGAATCTTTCCAACTCTCTTCAATTGGATGATGTCTTGAAGGTGGACATGAATGACCACACAAGCTTCTTCTTCAAGACATGCTTGCAATACGCTCAACACTCACATGACCGGTCTTTGGATAATTCCTTAATAGCACCAAGGTCATCACAAACTCTCCTTGAAACCAACAAATGGACTCCAAGAAAAGCATATGGACAGATCCTTCAAATATAACTCAAGACAACCATTAGTCCATAGAGATTGTCATCCATTACCAAAACCAAACATGGGGGCACCGCATGTTATTTCAATCTCCCCCATTTTGGTAATTGATGACAATCACTTTCAAGAGAATTTATATAAGGAATTATGCGTCACCATGCAATGCAATAATAGTGCAATGAATGAGATGCAAAAGCTAAGGAACAAAACCAAAGCAAGAGGAGATAGCACTGTAAACTTCTCCACAAAACTCTCTGAAACTTCTCCCCCATTGGCGTTGATTGCCAAAATGGGCGAAAAGTTTAGAAGGCCAATATAAATTGTGGTCCTCCATAAATTGTGTATTTCTCAACAAGAGAGTGGAATGCAATACACATATCCAACTATCAATACTTTGAGGAAGACAAACTATATTGAGGCACAAAGATTGCAACAAAAAGATATGCCACAAAGACATAACAAAGAGAAACAGAAGCAATCAGAAGATACCAATTGAAGCAAGCAATCAACGGATATCAAAAGAACCAATTAGACCAATGATCCTACATGCCACAAGAAAATGATATCATGATATGAGCAAAGGAGTGTTCTAAAGAAACTAGAGAAGCTCCCCATGATTTGTGCACACATAAGAATTTTTGTATTTGAATACAAAGTGCACAAAATAGGATCATAGCTCCCCCAAAATCAATAGAAACTCACATCCAGTGCAAGTGAGCATATAGGAAACAAAGTCTAGCGCTAGCAACAAGCACATGGTTAAGAAACAAGTAAAAGAGGCAACTTAAGAATAGGCTCAACCAAAATGATGTGTGTGAGTCATGGCGAAGCACTTGAGAAGACTAAAATTAGGATGAGCATTAAGCAAGAACATAGTCTTGAAAGAATGAGGCACACGGTGCAAGGCCTGTCATTCCCACACACAACTGGCAAAAGGGTTCACAAGCTTACTAATGAGCAAAAGAGAACCTATGCTTGTGACAGCCCGTGGTGAAGATAGACGAAGAGAGGCTCATCAAGACGAGGGATACCGATTAAGATGGTAAAAGCCTCGTAAAGATAAGCAAGAGGAAAATAATCTTCACCACACAAGAGTGCATCAAGATGCAATGAGATACGACACGCACTCAAGGCAAAAGCTTTCACGGAGCCACCAAAGAAATAACAAAAGAGAGGCAAGGTGGACATCAAAGAAAGGATATCATCTAGAGATGTAATTTCTCTCAAGTGTATAATGTTCTAGGTAGACGTAATCATGATGATATATATCTACAAAGAAGGATGTACACCCGAAATAGTTACAACAAGAAGGAACGAGATATCCACAAGGAAGTCATAAATATACCAATAAGATATTTGCTTTAAAGCATAGCACTTGGCTAGATATGGTCTTATTGTATATAAATGAAGTCCAAACACACATCCATCAAAAGGCATCACAACTAGCAACAAGAAATCATCGTTGGGATGCTTTGAGAAAGGAAACAAGTATCACAAGATATGAAATGAATATCATGCCAAGATGCAACCTACACAAGGTTGAATGCAAGAGGAGAAAGCATGAATAGATACTTGTTACCGAGATATCATTGGAAGGATGTAGTAGATACCAATTGAAGGTAGATAGTAGTTCATTGATCATCCTTGCTTGACTCCAATATGCACATGGTGACAACACCTTCCTTGTGAGTGAGCCGAGCATCCAATGCATCTCCAAATGTTCCTAGAAGAACAACACAAACTAAACGGTACCCAAACTCATCGGGACCAAATAGTTAGAAACACCAATACATAGGACAAACTCCACATAAATATGTGCATATAGATATGAAAATGAATTTCATGCACATCTCATCCAAATTGAGACTAGGTGGAGTTTCCCCTATATATTGAGTCAACGAAAGAAAGCATGCCAAATAGAATACATGAAGTAAATATGCATGCTCAAAACTTTCAAGAACCGATACCAAAAGACAAAGAAATGCCAAGTGAAAAGGATACCAAATGGAGAAATCATCACTTGGAAGATATCATTAAAGATACATCAAGGAATGAGATATCCATTGATACACACTAAATTAAAGATGTCAAACTCCCAAAGAGAGGATGGTTCCAAATAAACCAAGCTCCCAACAAAGTTTCATGATGGCACAAGGTACCAAAAGAAAAGGCTTGCCTTCCACCAAAACACACTTGATAAGGATCACAAGAAGAGTGTTCTAAATAAAATAGGATAGCTCCCCCACTAGTTGTGCATTATATAGGATTTGCATTTAAATACACAATGCACAAGTAAGAAGAGGCATGGGAGGTATGCTTAGCAGACAAAGGAGTGACACCTCCAACAGAGAAGAACCGGCATACCCTCCAACATCTAAAACATCATAGAAGATGTGTGAGAACTCCGTTTTCGATGAACTCAAGCTTGTCATGAACATGACCAAAAGCTCCAAATCTCACAAGGAGAAGAACCAAACAAGAGACAATAAAGAAGATGCAAGGATGCAATGGTTTGAGCTCTCAACGAATGATACGATCAAGCAACTCATTGAGAGCCCCCCTTGATAGTACGGCAAACGATCCTATAACCCGGTCTCCCACAACTACCATGAGACCGGTAAAATAGAAAACCTATCAAGGGCAAACCTTTGCCTTGCACATGGTCCACTTGAGCTAGATGATGACGATCTTGACTCCCTCAAGTTGGACCACCTTTCTTGATTGCGTTGGTCCGATGAAGACTAGTTGATTGCTCCCCCATACTCCACTATGGGTGAGCCACTCTTCCGCTCATCTTCACAAGTCCATTGTCAACACAATGGACGGCAAACTTCAAGCACTTGATCTCTTTGTGATGCATCACTTGAACTTGCACACCGCAATCTAACCCCACAAAGAACTCTCACGAAGACCATGGGTTAGCACACAAAGCGTAGTGGACAATGCTTACCATACCGTGGGATCACTTGATCCCTCGGTACATCTTGTGCGCTTTGTGTGTTGAATCTTTCCAACTCTCTTCAATTGGATGATGTCTTGAAGGTGGACATGAATGACCACACAAGCTTCTTCTTCAAGACATGCTTGCAATACGCTCAACACTCACATGACCGGTCTTTGGATAATTCCTTAATAGCACCAAGGTCATCACAAACTCTCCTTGAAACCAACAAATGGACTCCAAGAAAAGCATATGGACAGATCCTTCAAATATAACTCAAGACAACCATTAGTCCATAGAGATTGTCATCAATTACCAAAACCAAACATGGGGGCACCGCATGTTATTTCAATCTCCCCCATTTTGGTAATTGATGACAATCACTTTCAAGAGAGCTTATATAAGGAATTATGCATCACCATGCAATGCAATAATAGTGCAATGAATGAGATGCAAAAGCTAAGGAACAAAACCAAAGCAAGAGGAGATAGCACTCTAAACTTCTCCACAAAACTCTCTGAAACTTCTCCCCCATTGGCATTGATTGCCAAAATGGGCGAAAAGTTTAGAAGGCCAATATAAATTGTGGTCCTCCATAAATTGTGTATTTCTCAACAAGAGAGTGGAATGAAATACACATATCCAACTGTCAATACTTGCAGGAAGACAAACTATATTGAGGCACAAAGATTGCAACAGAAAGATATGCCACAAAGACATAACAAAGAGAAACACAAGCAATCAGAAGATACCAATTGAAGCAAGCAATCAACGGATATCAAAAGAACCAATTAGACCAATGATCCTACATGCCACAAGAAAAAGATATCATGATATGAGCAAAGGAGTGTTCTAAAGAAACTAGAGAAGCTCCCCATGATTTGTGCACACATAAGAATTTTTGTATTTGAATACAAAGTGCACAAAATAGGATCATAGCTCCCCCAAAATCAATAGAAAGTCACATCCAGTCCAAGTGAGCATATAGGAAACAAAGTCTAGCGCTAGCAACAAGCACATGGTTGAGCAACAAGTAAAAGAGGCAACTTAAGAATAGGCTCAACCAAAATGATGTGTGTGAGTCATGGCGAAGCACTTGAGAAGACTAAAATTAGGATGAGCATTAAGCAAGAACATAGTGTTGAAAGAATGAGGCACACGGTGCAAGGCCTATCATTCCCACACACAACTGGCAAAAGGGTTCACAAGCTTACTAATGAGCAAAAGAGAACCTATGCTTGTGACAGCCCGTGGTGAAGATAGACGAAGAGAGGCTCATCAAGACGAGGGATACCGATTAAGATGGTAAAAGCCTCGTAAAGATAAGCAAGAGGAAAAGAATCTTCACCACACAAGAGTGCATCAAGATGCAATGAGATATGACACGCACTCAAGGCAAAAGCTTTCACGGAGCCACCGAAGAAATAACAAAAGAGAGGCAAGGTGGACGTGAAAGAAAGGATATCATCTAGAGATGTAATTTCTCTCAAGTGTATAATGTTCTAGGTAGACGTAATCATGATGATATATATCTACAAAGAAGGATGTACACCCGAAATAGTTACAACAAGAAGGAACGAGATATCCACAAGGAAGTCATAAATATACCAATAAGATATTTGCTTTAAAGCATAGCACTTGGCTAGATATGGTCTTATTGTATATAAATGAAGTCCAAACACACATCCATCAAAAGGCATCACAACTAGCAACAAGAGATCATTGTTGGGATGCTTTGAGAAAGGAAACAAGTATCACAAGATATGAAATGAATATCATGCCAAGATGCAACCTACACAAGGTTGAGTGCAAGAGGAGAAAGCATGAATAGATACTTGTTACCGAGATATCATTGGAAGGATGTAGTAGATACCAATTGAAGGTAGATAGTAGTTCATTGATCATCCTTGCTTGACTCCAATATGCACATGGTGACAACACCTTCCTTGTGAGTGAGCCGAGCATCCAATGCATCTCCGAATGTTCCTAGAAGAACAACACAAATTAAACGGTACCCAAACTCATCGGGACCAAATAGTTAGAAACACCAATACATAGGACAAACTCCACATAAATATGTGCATATAGATATGAAAATGAATTTCATGCACATCTCATCCAAATTGAGACTAGGTGGAGTTTCCCCTATATATTGAGTCAACGAAAGAAAGCATGCCAAATAGAATACATGAAGTAAATATGCATGCTCAAAACTTTCAAGAACCGATACCAAAAGACAAAGAAATGCCAAGTGAAAAGGATACCAAATGGAGAAATCATCACTTGGAAGATATCATTAAAGATACATCAAGGAATGAGATATCCATTGATACACACTAAATTAAAGATGTCAAACTCCCAAAGAGAGGATGGTTCCAAATAAACCAAGCTCCCAACAAAGTTTCATGATGGCACAAGGTACCAAAAGAAAAGGCTTGCCTTCCACCAAAACACACTTGATAAGCATCACAAGAAGAGTGTTCTAAATAAAATAGGGTAGCTCCCCCACGAGTTGTGCATTATATAGGATTTGCATTTAAATACACAATGCACAAGTAAGAAGAGGCAGGGGAGGTATGCTTAGCAGACAAAGGAGTGACACCTCCAACAGAGAAGAACCGGCATACCCTCCAACATCTAAAACATCATAGAAGATGCATGAGAACTCCGTTTTCGATGAACTCGGGCTTGTCATGAACATGACCAAAAGCTCCAAATCTCACAAGGAGAAGAACCAAACAAGAACCAATAAAGAAGATGCAAGGATGCAATGGTTTGAGCTCTCAACGAATGATATGATCAAGCAACTCATCGAGAGCCCCCCTTGATAGTACGGCAAACGATCCTATAACCCGGTCTCCCACAACTACCATGAGACCGGTAAAATAGAAAACCTATCAAGGGCAAACCTTTGCCTTGCACATGGTCCACTTGAGCTAGATGATGACGATCTTGACTCCCTCAAGTTGGACCACCTTTCTTGATTGCGTTGGTTCGATGAAGACTAGTTGATTGCTCCCCCATACTCCACTATGGGTGAGCCACCCTTCCGCTCATCTTCACAAGTCCATTGTCAACACAATGGACGGCAAACTTCAAGCACTTGATCCCTTTGTGATGCATCACTTGAACTTGCACACCGCAATCTAACCCCACAAAGAACTCTCACGAAGACCATGGGTTAGCACACAAAGCGTAATGGACAATGCTTACCATACCGTGGGATCACTTGATCCCTCGGTACATCTTGTGCGCTTTGTGTGTTGAATCTTTCCAACTCTCTTCAATTGGATGATGTCTTGAAGGTGGACATGAATGACCACACAAGCTTCTTCTTCAAGACATGCTTGCAATACGCTCAACACTCACATGACCGGTCTTTGGATAATTCCTTAATAGCACCAAGGTCATCACAAACTCTCCTTGAAACCAACTTATGCTCTATCTATAAAGTGGGGCGAAAGCCTATTTAGAGAAGATGGCTGCAGCAGGGCCAATAGAATTACCGCCTTGTTTCATACCTCCACCACCTCGAGGTAATCGGATTCCACTTCAATAAAGTTACATCCGATCTAACCTGCCAAGATCAATACATCAGGTAACCCGCAACAGCTAGCTGCAACAAAAAAACATGATCATCACGGATAATGATCATTTACCCAATGATTGCCTTTATTTTAATTAATTTTAATTCAAATTGGACCACCTACCTGTTATTTGTAAAAAGGTGATCACTTACACCATTGTTAAATCACTTTGTACTTTCCTGAAAAAATAATTCACTTTGTACTTGCCACCATTTGCAACAATAGTATCAGTTTGTACAACATCTTATTTTTGGAATAGGTCTAACATATACAAACCGACGGTGAGCCCGCCGGAGGGGCATCTCAAGCAAGTCGTGTCTCCTTGATTGCCGAAAAATTTGACTCTGTATCCTCCCGCTCCTGTTCATTGCAAGCTTGTTGGAAATATATGCCCTAGAGGCAATAATAAAATGGTTATTATTATATTTCCTTGTTCATGATAATTGTCTATTGTTCATGATATAATTGTATTGACCGAAAACCGTAATACATGTGTGAATACATAGACCACAACATGTCCCTAGTGAGCCTCTAGTTGACTAGCTCATTGGTCAATAGATGGTCATGGTTTCCTGACCATGGACATTAGATGTCATTGATAACGCGATCACATCATTAGGAGAATGATGTGATGGACAAGACCCAATCCTAAGCATAGCACAAGATCGTGTAGTTCGTTTGCTAAAGCTTTTCTAATGTCAAGTATCATTTGCTTAGACCATGAGATTGTGTAACTCCTGGATACCGTAGGAATGCTTTGGGTGTACCAAACGTCACAACATAACTGGGTGGCTATAAAGGTACACTACAGGCATCTCCGAAAGTGTCTGTTGGGTCGGCACGAATCGAGACTGGGATTTGTCGCTCCGTATGACGGAGAGGTATCTCTGGGCCCACTCGGTAATGCATCATCATAATGAGCTCAAGGTGACTAAGTAGTTAGTCACGGGATAATGCATTACGGAATGAGTAAAGTGACTTTCCGGTAATGAGATTGAACGAGGTATTGGGATACCGACGATCGAATCTCAGGCAAGTAACGTACCGATTGACAAAGGGAATACTATACAGGATTGCTTGAATCCCCGACATCGTGGTTCATCCGATGAGATCATCATGGAACATGTGGGATCCAACATGGGTATTCAGATCCCGCTGTTGCTTATTGGCCGCAGAGCTGTCTCAGTCATGTCTACATGATTCCCGAACCCGTAGGGTCTACACACTTAAGGTTCAATGATGCTAGAGTTGATATGGGAATTAGTATGCAGTTACTGAATATTGTTCGGAGTCCCGGATGAGATCCCGGACATCACGAGGAGTTCCGGAATGTTCCAGAGGTAAAGATTTATATATGGTAAGTCAAGTTTCAGTCACCGGAATAATTTTGGGGGTTACCGGTATTGTACCGGGACCACCGAAAGGTGTCCGGGGGTCCACCGGGTGGGTCCACCGGCCACGGGGGACTTAGTGGACTGAACAAGGGTGGGAACCAGCCCCCTGGTGGGCTAGTGCACCCCCCAAGGGCCCAAGGCGCCTAGGGTTGAAAACCCTAGGGGTGGGGGCACCTCCCACCAACTTGGGGGGCAAGTTCCCCCCCCCCTTGCCCCCCTAGATAAGATCTAAGGGGGCCAGCCCCCTCTCCCCTTCCACCTATAAATAGTGGGAGGGTGGGAGGGCTGCCATACCCTTCCCCTGGCGCAGCCCTCCCCCTCTCCAACTCCACCTCCTCCTCTGTGGTGCTTGGCAAAGCCCTGCTGGAGAACTGCAAGCTCCACCACCACGCCGTCGTGTTGCCGGAGCTCTCCCTCAACTTGTCCTCTCCCCTTGCTAGATCAAGAAGGAGGATATGTCCCCGGGATGTACGTGTGTTGAACGCGGAGGCGTCGTCCGTTCGACGTTAGATCGGATCTTCCGTGATTTGAATCGCCGCGAGTACGACTCCCTCATCCGCGTTCTAGTGACACTTCCGCTTAGCGATCTTCAAAGGTATGAAGATGCTCATCCTCTCCCTCTCTTGTTGCTAGAATCTCCATAGATTAATCTTGGTGATGCGTAGAAAATTTTGAATTTTTTCTACGTTCCCCAATAGTGGCATCATGAGCTAGGTCTATTGTGTAGATTCTATGCACGAGTAGAACACAAGTAGTTGTGGGTGTTGGTTTGTTCAGTTTGCTTACTATTACTAGTCCTATCTTGTTTCGGCGGTATTGTGGGATGAAGCGGCCCAGACCGACCTTACAGGTACGCTTACGTGAGACTGGTTCCACTGACTGACATGCACTTCTTGCATAAAGGTGGCTAGCGGGTGGCAGTCTCTCCCACTTTAGTCGGATCGGATTCGATGAAAAGCGTCCTTATGAAGGGTAAATAGCAATTGGCATATCACCGTTGTGGCTTTTGCGTAGGTAAGAAACGTTCTTGCTAGAAACCCATAGCAGCCACGTAAAACATGCAACAACAATTAGAGGACGTCTAACTTGTTTTTGCAGGGTATGCTATGTGATGTGATATGGCCAAAAGAATGTGATGTATGAGATTGATCATGTTCTTGTAATAGGAATCATGACTTGCATGTCGATAAGTATGACAACCGGCAGGAGCCATAGGAGTTGTCTTAATTTATTGTATGACCTGCGTGTCATTGAATAACACCATGTAATTACTTTACTTTATTGCTAAACCGTTAGCCATAGTAGTAGAATTAATAGTTGGCGAGATAACATCATGAAGACACGATGATAGAGATCATGATGATGGAGATCATGGTGTCATGCCGGTGACGAAGGTGATCATGTCGTGCCTCAAGATGGAGATCAAAGGCGCAAGATGATATTGGCCATATCATGTCACTTTATGATTTGCATGTGATATTTGTCATGTTTGCATCTTATTTGCTTAAAAAGACGATGGTAGCAACTATACGGACTGGGTCCGGAACTTGTGGATCATCCTCATAGCTGCCAAGAAAGCATATGTCCTAGAAGCACCGCTAGGTGAAGCACCCATTTTCCCAGCAACTCAAGACGTTATGAACGCCTGGCAGTCGCGTAGTGATGATTACTCCCTGGTTCTGTGCAGCATGCTTTAGAGCTTAGAACCGGTGCTCCAAAAGCGTTTTGAGCAGCACGGAGCATATGAGATGTTCCAAGAGCTGAAAATGGTTTTCCAAGCTCACGCACGGGTCGAGAGATATGAAGTCTCCAACAAGTTCTACAGTTGTAAGATGGAGGAAAATAGTTCTGTCAGTGAGCATATACTCACTATGTCCGGATTACACAACCGTTTGTCTCAGTTGAGAGTTAATCTCCCAGATGACTCGGTCATTGACAGGATCCTCCAGTTGCTCCCACCTAGCTACAAGAGCTTTGTGATGAACTACAATATGCAGGGGATGGAGAAGTCCATTCCTGAGTTATATTCAATGCTGAAATAAGCGGAGGTGGAAATCAAAAAGGAACATCAAGTGTTGATGGTGAATAAGACCACCAGTTTCAAGAAAGGCAAGGGTAAAAAGAACTTTAAGAAGGACGGCAAGGGAGTTGCCACGCCCGGCAAATCAGTTGCTGGGAAGAAGCCAAACAATGGACCCAACCCCGAGACTCAGTGCTTTTATTGCAAGGGAAATGGTCACTAGAATCGGAACTGCCCCAAGTACTTAGCGGACAAGAAGGCCGGCAACACCAAAGGTATATGTGATATACATGTTATTGATGTGTACCTTACCAGTACTCGTACTAGCTCCTGGGTATTTGATACCGGTGCGGTTGCTCATATTTGTAACTCAAAACAGGAGCTGCAGAATAAGCGGAGACTGGTGAAGGACAAGGTGAGGATGCGCGTCGGGAATGGTTCCAAGGTGGATGTGATCGCCGTCGGCACGCTACCTCTACATTTACCTACGGGATTAGTTTTAAACCTCAATAGTTGTTATTTAGTGCTAGCTTTGAGCATGAACATTGTATCTGGATCTCGTTTAATGCGAGATGGCAACTCATTTAAATCCGAGAATAATGGTTGTTCTATTTATTTGAGAGATATGTTTTATGGTCATGCCCCGCTGGTCAATGGTTTATTCTTATTGAATCTCGAACGTGATGTTACACATATTCGTAGTGTGAATACCAAAAGATGTAAGGTTAATAATGATAGTCCCACATACTTGTGGCACTGCCGCCTTGGTCACATTTGTGTCAAACGCATGAAGAAGCTCCATACAGATGGACTTTTGGAGTCTCTTGATTATGAATCATTTGACACGTGTGAACCATGCCCCATGGGCAAAATGACCAAGACTCCATTCTCCGGAACAATGGAGCGAGCAACCAACTTGTTGGAAATCATACATATTGATGTGTGCGGTCCAATGAGCGTTGAGGCTCGCGGTGGCTATCGTTATGTTCTCACCCTCACTGATGACTTAAGTAGATATGGGTATGTCTACTTGATGAAACACAAGTCTGAGACCTTTGAAAAGTTCAAGGAATTTTAGAGTGAGGTGGAGAATCAGCGTGACAGGAAAATAAAGTTCTTACGATCAGATCGTGGGGGAGAATATTTGAGTCACAAGTTTGGTACGCACTTAAGGAAATATGGAATTGTTTCACAACTCATGCCGATTGGAACACCTCAGCGTAACAGTGTGTCCGAACGTCATAATCGCACTCTATTGGATATGGTGCAATCTATGATGTCTCTTACCGATTTACCACTATCATTTTGGGGTTGTGCTTTAGAGACAGCCACATTCACTTTAAATAGGGCACCGTCTAAATCCGTTGAGACGACACCATATGAATTATGGTTTGGGAAGAAACCTAAGCCGTCGTTTCTAAAAGTTTGGGGATGCAATGCTTATGTCAAGAAACTTCAACCTGAAAAGCTCTAACCCATGTCGGAAAAATGCGTCTTCATAGGATACGCTAAGGAAACCATTGGGTATAACTTCTACCTCAGATCCGAAGGCAAGATCTTTGTTGCCAAGAACGGATCCTTTCTGGAGAAAGAGTTTCTCTCGAAAGAAGTAAGTGGGAGGAAAGTAGAACTTGATGAAGTACTGCCTCTTGAACTGGAAAGTAGCGCATCTCAAGAAAATGTTTCTGAGGTGCCTGCACCGACTAGAGAGGAAGTTAATGATGATGATCAAGGTACTTCGTATCAAGTTGCTACTGAACTTCGCAGGTCCATAAGTACACGTTCCACACCAGAATGGAATGGCAACCCTGTCCTGGAAATCATGTTGTTAGACAATGGTGAACCTTCAAACTATGAAGAAGCGATGGCACGCCCTCATTCCAACAAATGGCTTGAAGCCATGAAATCCGAGATAGGATCCATGTATGAAAACAAAGTATGGCCTTTGACAGACTTGCCCGATGATCGGCGAGCCATAGAAAACAAATGGATCTTTAAGAAGCAGACTGACGCAGATGGTAATGTGACCATTTATAAAGCTCGGCTTGTCGCTAAGGGTTATCGACAAGTTCAAGGGGTTGACTACGATGAGACCTTCTCACCCGTAGCGAAGCTGAAGTCTGTCTGAATCATGTTAGCAATTGCCGCATTCTATGATTATGAAATATGGCAAATGGACGTCAAAATGGCATTCCTTAACGGTTTCCTTAAGGAAGAATTGTATATGATGCAGCCGGAAGGTTTTGTCGATCCTAAGAATGCTAACAAGGTATGCAAGCTCCAGCGCTCCATCTATGGGCCGGTGCAAGCATCTCAGAGTTGGAACATTCGCTTTGATGAAATGATCAAAGCGTTGGGGTTATGCAGACTTATGGAGAAGCCTGCGTTTACAAGAAAGTGAGTGGGAGCTCTGTGGCATTTCTCATATTATATGTGGATGACATACTATTGATGGGAAATGATATAGAACTTTTGGAAAGCATAAAGGCCTACTTGAATAAGTGTTTTTCAATGAAGGACCTTGGAGAAGCTGCTTACATATTAGGCATCAAGGTCTATAAATATAGATCAAGACACCTCATAGGTCTTTCAAAAAGCACATACCTTGATAAGATATTGAAGAAGTTCAATATGGATCAGTCCAAGAAAGGGTTCTTGCCTGTTTTGCAAGGTGTGAAATTGTGCACGGCTCAAAGCCTGACCAAGACAGAAGATAGAGAAAAGATGAGTGTCCGGTCCTACCGAGATTGCAATGTAAACTCTCTGGTTCCCTTTCGTAACATTTCAGTCTCACCAAAATGAGCGAACCGGTCCCACCGAGTTTACCTAACCAACTCTCTGGTTAGCTTATTACCAAAATCGGTCCCATCGAGTTTGTGTAATCGGTCTCACCGAGATTACGTTATGCCCTAACCCTAACCATATCGGTCCTACCGAGTTGCATGTCGGTCCCACCGAAAATCCTAATGGTCACTAGATTTGTTGAATCGGTCCGACCGAGTTTCTCAATTCGGTCCCGCCGAGATTGGCAAGTTGTGTGTAACGGTTAGATTTTGCGTGGAGGCTATATATACCCCTCCACCTCCTCTTCATTCGTTGAGAGAGCCATCAGAACGAACCTACACTTCCAACTTACATTTTCTGAAGAGAGAACTACCTACTCATGTGTTGAGACCAAGATATTCCATTCCTACCATATGAATCTTGATCTCTAGCCTTCCCCAAGTTGCTTTCCACTCAAATCTTCTTTCCACAAAATCCAAATCCCGTGAGAGAGAGTTGAGTGTTGGGGAGACTATCATTTAAAGCACAAGAGCAAGGAGTTCATCATCAACACACCATTTGTTACTTCTTGGAGAGTGGTGTCTCCTAGATTGGCTAGGTGTCACTTGGGAGCCTCCGACAAGATTGTGGAGTTGAACCAAGGAGTTTGTAAGGGCAAGGAGATCGCCTACTTTGTGAAGATCTACCGCTAGTGAGGCAAGTCCTTCGTGGGCGACAGCCATGGTGGGATAGACAAGGTTGCTTCTTCGTGGACCCTTTTTGGGTCGAGCCCTCCGTGGACTTGCGCAGTCGTTACCCTTCGTGGGTTGAAGTCTCCATCAACGTGGATGTACAATAGCACCACCTATCGGAACCATGACAAAAACATCCGTGTCTCCAATTGCGTTTGAATTCTCCAATCCCATCCCTTTACATTCTTGCAAGTTGCATGCTTTACTTTCCGCTGCTCATATACTCTTTGCATGCTTGCTTGATATGTATTGTGTTTGTTAAACTTGTGCCAAAAGTCCACTTCAACTTAAAGAAACTAAAAACTGCAACTTTTAGCACTTAGTGTCTAATCATCCCCCCTCTAGACACCTCTTCTCGATCCTTTCAGAGGTACCAAAGTAATCCCAACATGGAACATTGGACAGCGGTCAAGAATATCCTGAAGTACCTGAAAAGGACTAAGGATATGTTTCTCGTTTATGGAGGTGACGAAGAGCTCGTCGTAAAGGGTTACGTCGATGCTAGCTTCGACACAGATCTGGATTACTCCAAGTCACAAACCGGATACGTGTATATTTTGAATGGTGGGACAGTAAGCTAGTGCAGTTGCAAGCAAAGCATCGTGGCGGGATCTACATGTGAAGCGGAGTACATGGCTGCCTCGGAGGAAGCACATGAAGCAATATGGATGAAGGAGTTCATTACCGACCTAGGAGTTATTCCCAATGCGTCGGGCCCGATGACTCTCTTCTGTGACAACACTGGTGCTATTGCCCTTGCCAAGGAGCCCAAGTTTCACAAGAAGACACGGCATATCAAGCGTTGCTTCAACTCCATTCGTGAAAATGTTCAAGATGGAGACATAAATATTTGTAAAGTGCATACGGATCTGAATGTCGCAGATTCGTTGGCTAAACCTCTTCCACGAGCAAAACATGATCAACACCAGAACTCTATGGGTGTTCAATTCATCACAATGTAACTAGATTATTGACTCTAGTGTAAGTGGGAGACTGTTGGAAATATGCCCTAGAGGCAATAATAAAATGGTTATTATTATATTTCCTTGTTCATGATAATTGTCTATTGTTCATGCTCTAATTGTATTGACCGGAAACTATAATACATGTGTGAATACATAGACCACAACATGCCCCTACTGAGCCTCTAGTTGACTAGCTTGTTGATCAATAGATGGTCATGGTTTCCTGACCATGGACATTAGATGTCATTGATAACGGGATCACATCATTAGGAGAATGATGTGATGGACAAGACCCAATCCTAAGCGTAGCACAAGATCGTGTAGTTCGTTTGCTAAAGCTTTTCTAATGTCAAGTATCATTTCCTTAGACCATGAGATTGTGTAACTCCCGGATACCGTAGGAATGCTTTGGGTGTACCAAACGTCACAATGTAACTGGGTGGTTATAAAGGTACACTACAGGCATCTCCGAAAGTGTCTGTTGGGTTGTCACGAATCGAGACTGGGATTTGTCGCTCCGTATGACGGAGCGGTATCTCTGGGTCCACTCGGTAATGCATCATCATAATTAGCTCAAGGTGACTAAGTAGTTAGTCACGAGATCATGCATTATGGAACAAATAAAGTGACTTGCCAGTAACGAGATTGAATGAGGTATTGGGATACCGACGATCGAATCTCGGGCAAGTAACGTACCGATTGACAAAGGGAATTGTATACGGGATTGCTTGAATCCCCGACATCGTGGTTCATCCGATGAGATCATCGTGAAACATGTGGGAGCCAACATGGGTATCCAGATCCCGCTGTTGGTTATTAGCTGGAGAGCTGTCTCGGTCATGTCTGCCTGATTCCCGAACCCGTAGGGTCTACACACTTAAGGTTCGATGACACTAGAGTTGATATGGGAATTAGTATGCAGTTACCGAATGTTGTTCAGAGTCCCGGATGAGATTCCATACGTCACGAGGAGTTCCGAAATGGTCCGGAGGTAAAGATTTATATATGGGAAGTCAAGTTTCAGTCACCGAAATAATTTTGGGGGTTACCGGTATTGTACCGGGACCACCGAAAGGTGTCCGGGGGTCCACCGACTGGGTCCACCTGCCATGGGGGACTTAGTGGGCTGAAAAAGGGTGGGAACCAGCCCCTGGTGGGTTGGTGCGCCCCCCAAGGGCCCAAGGCGCCTAGGGTTGAAAACCCTAGGGGGTGGGGGCGCCTCCCACCAACTTGGGGGGCAAGTTCCCCCCCTTGGCCACCCCCCAGATGAGATATAAGGGGGCCAGCCCTCTCTCCCCTTCCCCCTATAAATAGTGGGGGGGTGGGAGGGCTGCCATACCCTTCCCCTGGCGCAGCCCTCCCCCTGTCCAACTCCACCTTCTCCTCCGTAGTGCTTGGCGAAGCCTTGCCGGAGAACTGCAAGCTCCACCACCATGCTGTCGTGCTACCGGAGCTCTCCCTCAACTTCTCCTCTTCCCTTGCTGGATCAAGAAGGAGGAGACGTCCCCGGGCTGTACGTGTGTTGAACGCGGAGGCGCCGTCCGTTCGGCGTTAGATCGGATCTTCCGTGATTTGAATCGCCGCGAGTACGACTCCCTCATCCGCGTTCTAGTGACGCTTCCGCTTAGCAAGCTCCAAAGGTATGAAGATGCTCATCTTCTCCCTCTCTTGTTACTAGAATCTCCATAGATTGATCTTGGTGATGCGTAGAAATTTTTGAATTTCTGCTACGTTCCCCAACAAAGCTTTATTGATTGGATCTACTCTGATAGTATATAAGCCTTTAGGAAGTGCACTTGTAAGGGTGTCCAGATAAATAAGCGGTCATTCGGCTTCATCATTCAGAAACAAAAATGTAAGAGCATCTCCAATAGATGATGTATATTTTGGTGCTCTTAACCGGTGATGTAAAAATTTGGAGCATTAAAAAAATGTTTTTTACATCTTCGAAAAAGGCTCAACTTCAACAGATGGTTTAAAAGGAGATGTAAAAGAGCAACTCCAACAGACGGTCCAAAACGAAGATGTAAAACTGGCCGTCGGCCGTGCGGCTGTTGTTCAGCCGCTATAAAGCCGCGATTTTGCATTGAAATATCACTTAAAATTTTAAATTAAAGTGCATCATGATCATAGTTTCAAATCCCTAACAAAAGTGCATCATCATAATAATAATTTCAAATCCCTCTACCAAAAGTGCATCATCCCGATCAAAGTTTTCCGCCCTACAAATTAAAATGTAGATGAATATCATTCATGCGGGTCATCAACACCACCGGCGTTGTGAACCGTGGTACGATCATCATAATCACCGGCTTCTTTGTCGATGTTGTGAAGCGGTGCATATCAACAAATCCTCCATGCGATGCATATCAACACATCCTCTGCATTGGTATAATTTCCACTTCTTCCCTTCGCAACAAAGCCCTCATCGTCCATGTCAAGATTATCATCACCATATTGGGTTTCATATTCTCGTGACACATACTTGTGCGACACATAATTGTCATTTGCCACATTTGTCATGTGCATGAAAGCTTCATCATCAAGATTACAATTGGACGTACAAACATTCAACGTCACATTCAATTTGAAACAACAAACGAGAGCACAAAAGATTTTTTTTACCTTTGCCACATATCATCGAACATGTCAAAGGCGGTGGCCGTCGGCGTGGCCACATCTTCCTCCACGGCCGGCGGTGGCGGCGGCGGAGGTCGAGGAACGACTCCTTGGCTGCTGGAGGACGCCACCGACTGTGGCTGCGAATCGTCGGCCTGGGCCGCCGCGGCTGCCTTCGAGATTTTGGTCGACCGAGCCGCAGTTTCGGCCGGGTTGCGATCGCGAATCGCAGGCTGTTTGCCTCCGCCTTGTGCCTTCGTCGCCTTCATAGGAACCGCCGGCGCGAATCCGGGCTGGCGGGTAGGGGGCGCCAGCATGGACACGGTCGCGGAGGGTGAGTTTATCGCGGTGGCCGCGGCAGCGACGACGTGGGTCAGCCCACCAGCTGCGGCGGCGGT